>NW_026294480.1:2305825-2530825 GCF_007827085.1 Peromyscus californicus insignis | reverse complement strand
TCTGTTTTTCTCCCTCCATCCAGGCTTCAAAGCAAAGGAAACTTTACTTTCTCCAGTGGCTTAGATGTGAAGTAAGGACTGGGTGTGAGCAGACGTTGCCAGCTTCTGACATGCTGGCTGTGTGTGCTGTCCTTGTTCTCTGCTCTTCCCGGTCACCTTCCCTTCTGCTCCAAGCAGGCATTTGTCTGCAGGCCTCTCTCCTCCATATCTGTGCACACAACCTTACTGCATCCTTTCTAATCCTGCTTCCAGCCCACCCACCAGCCTTTCCTTTAAATCCAGAGGTTTTCCCCAACCCTGATCTTCCCATCCCACACCCACTTTCACACTCTTGTGTGACAGCCAGGAATCCCATGGGCTCCCACACTGCTCATTCCCGAATGGCACAGAGCAGATTCTCAGTTCTACCTGTTACATCCAGTAAGTGGACCTGCCTTAAGTGAGGGTCAGCGGACAGCATGCCAGGAACTCACAACCATGCTTACTCAAATTCAGCAGTAACACATTTTGGTTTCTTTTCTTTAAGTGGTCAGTGGTAGGTGCTAGGGATACAACCCAGACAGGGTTATGTCTATCACTCAAGCATGAGAACCTGAGTTTGGGTTCTCATGACCCACATATAAAGCTAAATGCCATAAAGAGCTAGATACGGTGGTAGAGCCCCAGTGCTGGGGGAGCAAAGCCCAAGCAGATCGCCGGAGTTCATTGGCTAACTATCCTTGTTAGTCTGATGAACTATAAGGGAAAAGCTCTGACTTTAAATAGATAGATAGATAGATAGATAGATAGATAGATAGATAGATAGATAGATGGATAGATAGATAGATGGATAGATAGATAGATAGATAGATAGATAGATAGATAGATAGATGGATAGACAGACAGACAGACAGATAAATGGTAGGCATTGAGAAGGGAGGAAAACTACTGATGTCAACCTCTGTCCTACACACATGGTAAATGACTATAGAAAGTTACCTGGGTGCAAATATTACATGGAATATGTTAATCATGTCACAACACTTTGCCTTGTACTGTTAGCTCCTCTATCTTTTTTTTTTTTCATTCTGAAATATCATCACTTTTTCTCATGACAGAGATTGTAATGTGCTCTCAGAGGACACATCATCTTTGTTAGGAAGATACAGGCCCAGGTTCAAGGGCATTGGCATCCACCATAGGCTTCTTGTGTGTGGCTTCCGGAAATGGGCTTTGCAACAGCACACTAGGCAGTAAGGCCAGAGAGTAAGGATGATGATCAGGCTTGCGTGGCACAGGGAAGAGGTTTTATTGAAGAGCTGGAGGTTGTCTGTAGTCATTAATGACTACTTCAAAAGATAGGCTAGGGCCTCTCCTCCTGGTCCTCAGCACCCTTTTTATTCAGGTTGATGTTTAGAGAAAGCTTGCAAATGCACAGCTGGCAATGACACTATTTCCTGTCACCCCAGCAACAGGTAGAACTTGCTAGACTCTGTACCCAGAGTGATGAGAACACGGTCTTCGACCCAAACAAGGCCTTAAATATAATTCTGGTGTCCAAGGAGAGGGTGGCAGGACAGACCACAAAGTCCTGCAAGGAAGCTGCAGAGGATCTGAACTTCTGTGCCTGCTGCTGTCTGAGATACAGGCACTCAGCTTGGGAAGGGATATTTATTTATAAGTTGGAAAAGTTGTTTAACCTGTGTATTCTCTGGTTGTTTAATCTTCAAAATGGTGTAGCATGTGCCATTTATGATGCTATGAGGGCTAAGTAAATGAAAGAAATGTACAGAAATGCCTCACAAGCATATGCAGCCCAGAACAGTGAGGCTGTTGTGCCAAAGGAGGAACACAGACTAGAGCACTGTAGTTGAAGAGTGTTGGATTCCATCCTCCAGCTAGCACTAACTTTTCAGCTATTCCCAAGCAGACTGAAGAGGTGCAGAGGACAAGAGTCTGGGCATCCCCTATATCTCAAAGCTCATTTAGGGACATATGCTGTTTTAATATGCCATACCCTAGTCGAGAGGTGAGGAGAAAGCCAGGCATGTTCAATCACCTTGTAATAGATGGAAGCTTAGTTTCCCCAGACTTCAACTTCCCACGTCCCAAACATTTGGACACTAGGATTATGATTAGCACAGGCATCCTACCTTAGCTTTACCATTGAGAGACAGTGGGAGCCACCAAGTCTCAGAAGGAGGGTTGCTTCTGACAGTGTTTGAAGGGTAAAGATGCAGGCGCCGTAGAAGGAACTGGATGCTGAGAGCTCAGATCTTGTACCCCAAGCACAAAGCAGAGAGAATGAAAGAGCACTAGGAAGGGCACAAAGTTCTGAACCCTCAAGGCCCACCCCCATGACCTACTTCCTCCAGCAAGGCCACACCTCTTAAACCTCCCCCAGACAGCGCCACCAACTGGGAAATACCTGTTCAAACACATGAGCCTGTGGCGGTCATTCTCATTCAAACCACCTCAGCAGTTCTGAGTGACATCCAGGCAGCTCAGCCTCCCAGCTGCACCCCCACACTCTCCGACATTGGAGGATGCAGAATATTGTCAACCAAGAACTTAGAAGATTTTTTTTTTTTTTATGATTTGGTGATCTGGGTGTTATATCCATCAAACTTACAGCAGAAGTGTGTATTACAAGGCTTCCCCCTGGATTGTGAGCTCTGTAGTTTATTCCCCACACAATGTCTTTGTGTCGAGATACATATTTAGGAATGCTTAATTTGTGTTATATTGACAACGAAACAGTAGCAGTTGATGAGAATGCTGCTTTACTTTGACATGCTGTGTAGTCAGCTCATTAGACACCATTTGAACAGGTTTAGATATGAGGATTGATTGGCCCAATTTTATATTGTGATAAACACTTTCCAGTGGTCCTGACTATTCTTTATGGGAAATGATGGCTGAACTTTGCATAGTTAACTATTTACCAGAAACTTTTATGTCTAGAGACTCAATACCTGTTCTAACATTGTAGAAAAGGAAGTCTAAAGCCCCCCTTACCCATCTTTTATTTCTGTTGACATTTTATTTTTTATTTATTTATTTTTTGCATTTATAATATTAATAATTATAATTTTTAATTTATTATATTTATTATTTATTATAATTTATTATTATTATTATTATTAAGAGATTTTCTCCAGGCTCTGCTGACTCCCCATGAAAGACCTTGCCATATTTTTTTTTTGATTTTTTTTTTGTACCAGTAGTGCAACTCTTTTCTATTCTAAACTCCATGCCAAGATTTGAAAAAAAACGTTTCCAACCAACCCACTCATGTAAATCCGTTAGATTAAAAAAGCTAAGAAACAAACTGGCAAGGAAAATCAGGTGAATCATTAGACAGTTCTGTGCAAAACTTCCAGCAGAGTTTGTGGGATCAGAAAACAACATTGACTGTGAAGAGACCTCAAAAATGGGCGCACTGAAGCTCTCCTGAGTGTTTAGCCTGTTTGGTCTGGGAAACAGGACATCTTCTTTGGTTTGTGATGCTGCTGTGACAGACAGCTGCCCAGAGACTTGTTTCTGAAAGAGGACAATGGTCACACACCATTCACATGGCCCGCCCCACAGATGGAGCCCCCTCAGCAGAGGTACTATCCCCACATTCTTACGTTCCTTAGCTCCACGGGCTGTAGGACTGCATCACAGATACCCCGTAAAGTGCAACAAAGCAATCACTTGAAAATGAAAAAATCCACACTCTACCTTTCCCCTTCAAGGTAGCCTCTATACATGTGACAGCTGTGACTGGGCTTTTCAGCCCCAGAGAGATGAACTTCAGAAAGAAATTAGCCTTTTTCTCTCATTTGCAATTCTAAAATATTTTTATTTTTTGAATTTATGGGGGCCAGTGACTTTTGAAGTGGATTTCTGGGTCCTGTACTTTCATCTTTAGAATGTACCCACAGCATGTCATCAAGCCTGTGCTAGCTCTAACATGTCCCTGCAGGTGGCTTATCAGCCATAGTGTGTGGCCAAAGGCACCTGTATGGTGCTGTGTGAAATCCTTTTGCTTCTAAACTTACGTTGTCTGCCTGGTGTCTGGTCTCTTACACCCTTCTATGGAACACTGGCAGACACGAGTTGATTCATGCTGAGGTTTGAGCATGGGAAAGAGGTTGAGTTGCCCCTCTGACATCGATGCCTCAGCTAAGGAAACTGAGTCAGTGGTAACTTCCCACCAATTCCAGGAAATTTATTCCTAGAGTTGGAATCTTTCTTACAGAATCTCTCCTATCCACTAGTCTTGTCAGAGACAGAGAAATGTCTGCAGCCTATGTTCAAGGCCCTCAGTTTCCCCCAGAATCACCAGAATGACTGCTTGCAGAAGCAGGTCTTCTGCAGAGGAGCATACTTGTCCCTCTTGTCCTTAGTCATGTCTGATATCAACACACATGAGAAATGAGTACAATTAAACCTCCCAAGGCCCGTAAGCATAACTAAGGGGCACTTCTTCCAAACCGCTCTTTAAAAATCGTCTTTTATTTGCTTTCTTGCTGGAAGAGACCAGGGCGAATGAGGTTGTCACAATTTCACTCTCAACCCTGTGTGTTCTAGTTTTGTGACTACAGCAGAAAACTCCAGTGAGCTGAAGACATAGATTCTTCACCTGGTCATTTAAGACAAGCCCTGTGCTCTTTGCTGCCCTGCATGGGTGTGCATATGCTTGACGAACCTCTTTTTACTCGGTCTCACATGGTGTTCCACCCCACACCACCCATAGAAACATCACATCCTAGAACTTAGCTCTAGAATACCCATCAGCAAAACCCTGAAGCCCCCACACTTTCTATAATTAACTTCCTCCTTGGGTTCTGAGTGTATTTTATATTTTGGAGCTTTTTTTTCATTCCTTGAAAACAATTTCATGCATGTATACAATGTACCTTGAATATATTCATCCTTCGGCTCCACTTACAACTACCCCCATCCTCCCCCAGTACATCCCCCTCTTAACTTCATGTCATTAATTTATTTATATAACTCATTCAGTCGAATTAGTGCTGCCCATATGTACAAGGGTGTGGTGGCCTTCAGTAGAGCATGGACAGCCTACCAGTGGTCATATTCCCCCACCTGAATGAAAAGCGGCTTTCCTTCCCCCAGCAGCCAATAACTCCTCAGCTATTGCAAACCACTTCCTGTCTATGCTGGAGTTTTGACAAGTTTGGTCTTGTGCAGACATTTGAGTGTATTAATTTGAGTTTGGAAATAAAATTTGTTACACCAAGAGATGAAATTTGCCAACCACGGGTGCCCCATCTCATATCTCAGGCACATTGCACATGGGCAGCGTGGATGGAACTTTGGGGAATCCTCACAGGCCAGGCTCTGGTCTCAAACCGCATCCTTAGGTCATGTTCTGCCTACCATTTAGCTTCCGTAAGCCTGCAAAGGCCTTTTCACATTTGTTTAATGGTTGAATGAAAGAAATGAAAAAAGAACATTTTTTTGCCTTGTGAAAATTCTGTGTCAAGTGTTTGCAGCACCATAAACTTGTTTCATGGGAAGACAATGACTCACATCCATTAGTGCATCCTCTGTGTGTCACAGCAGATCGAATGTGACAGTCACTGGGAGGCTCATGACATGTGAAGTGTTTACCACATGGCTCCTTACCAAACTTTCTGGCCAGCTCCTGAGTTGGTTGACTGCAGTACAAATTTAAACATTTACAAACTCCAGCACGGACCCACAGAGCCCACCCACCATGATCTGCTTCAGTCAATGGCCACCATGCTGGAGTTGGCTCAGCATGGCTGGATTTGCCTAGTGTTCATGAGAGACAGTTTTCATCATTCTTATAATTTCTTTTTCCATTTTAAGGCTATTTCTGGGAAACACCACCATCTGTGGGCTGTGTATACTAGTGGACCACCTAATTCCAGGTTGTGTCCAAAGCAGCCTGAAGGAGGTAGAGGGCAATACGCTCATGGCCAGTTTGTTCATCTGACACTTAGAAAGCAGAATTGAGTTCCTGAAGTAAATAAATGCTCACCCTGCCACACACAACCACTGCCCAAGTGCCTTTTATTTGGTGTTTCCAAGCCACTAATAGGTTTGAGCTGGTTCTCAAGAATAGGAGTAAAATACGCATATAATTTGTGTGACCACTAAATCATTGTCTAAAACACTTAGAGTAAAGGTTGTTCTTAAGAAAAATACCATCATCGTCAGCTGGACATTACAGGGTCAAATTCCCACAGTGATTATGATACCAGTGTGTGTCTACAACAGATTTACATATGCATTTCGTTGTTAATAAATGGTTGATGAGTAAATGAGAATTAAATACACATATATGACACCATATATACACATATAATGTTTATGTGCATTAAAATATTTCTCTGCTAAGTACTTATACCAAGAGACAGATAAGACAGACAGACAGAGAGAGAGAGAGAGAGAGAGAGAGAGAGAGAGAGAGAGAGAGAGAGAGAGAGAGAATTTAAATGTTTGCATGTAGTGTTCTTCCCAACTGGATGTTCAGAGGTGGATTTCCATCCATCCCACCTTCTAGGCCAGTGCTTTGCCATCTTTGGCTGAGAAGTGATGATGTGTCCATTAATGCCATCACCAGATAGGAACAAAGTTTGTGAATGTAAAGAATGGAATCCTTTTGAGGACAGCTCAGCTCCTCTTGATGGTGTGCTGTGGCTTTTAGACCCCAGTGACCATCCAGAAGTGTTCCTGGCAGAACACACCAGGTGGGAGTCGAAGCGTGACCTCAGAGGTCACCATGGTGTCAGGAGTGCTGGAGTAAGCATGACATTCGTCTCCGGTGCAGATAATGCAGACTGGCAGAAACGCTGGAGTGAGAGGTCAGGTGGATTCTGATGGGCCCCAACCAGTCTAGTGACTGTGGAGTTTCCAGAAACACGATATCAAGGAGGGGTCTTTAGAAATGTCTAGTGAGCAGATGGCTTCAGTGAGCAGGAAGGTCGAGCCCAGGAGGAAGACAAGAGCCCAGGTCACAGAGGGAGTGAGCTGGGAAGTGAAAAGACACTTTCAAGGATGCCACGGTTTTGATTGACAAAGGTCCCAAGGTCAATCATAAAACCAATACAAGGAAGAAGGCCACCAAGGCCAGAATGGCTATCCATTGGATTGTACCCACAAGAGGGCCGGGCACAGGGCAGTTTCAGGAAGAGTCTCATGGAGGAACTATAAAGGAGAATGTTCAGAAAATACATCAAGTTTTTTTTTCTTGAAAATATTGGCATGAAGGAAAGAACAATAGAGCGTAGAATTCACACATGTATGCATGTACCTGTGTGTGTGCGCGTGTGTATGTGTGCGTGCCCAGCTGGTGTTAACTGGGACCATTTCAGGCTCTCCTGAACCAGGGGTTCGGGAAGCCCATGCTTTAGTACTTGCTGACAGAGTTCTGTGGCTTTCAGTGAGGACTGTTTGCCCATCAATTACACTTCTGATGGTTGTTTCTGAGACTCTGGTTTGATTTTCCTGGAGCCACGCAGATCATATCACTCTTAATATGAAGTTGTAGTGACCTGTCCCCGAATCTGTCAGGGCAGTGTCTCAGTTTTCAGTAATCTCCCAGCAGCTTAAGCTCTCCTATCCTAAGAAGAATTTCTCAAGAGAATTTTTCTCAATTTCACACTTTTACTAGCTAGATGTTGTCTGTATTTTTACCCAAACCGGAGGCAGTGAGTCTCCATTTCCCACCATCCTGGTGTGTGTATGTGGTGGCGGCTCACGGCTGCTTTAAACTGTGTCCCCTCACTGTGGAATGAGTTGAGCTTCTCTCATGTGCTCGTCCTGCCTGTTGACAACGTCTAAGTCCTCTTTAATTAAATGCTCGCTTAACGTTCTACTAAAAGTAGGGTTTGCCCCTCCTTATGGGGCTGGAGATATTTTTATCTCTCCTAAGACGAAATTGCTTCTCAGATTTATTTATTTTGAAGAATTCTTTCCAATTATTGACTCAAATTCTAGTGTTCTCACTGATGTATTTCATAGAGAAGTTTTAACTTTCATGAATTCTATCTTTTTTACTTTGTAAATGTGTTTTATTTTGAAGTATATTTAGAATTACATTAAAAACTGCGAAGTTAGCATAAAATATCTTAATATTCCACACCCAGTTCCTCTATGATTGACAGACCGCCTCAGCATGACTACTAGTCACAGTTAAAACCACCATGCAGACGTTGCTGTTAATTAAGTTCCATTTACTTAGCTTCCTTTTGGTCCCAGGATCCCTGCAGGATCTCACATTACATCTATTCCTTTCCTGACCTCGGGCTTCTCTTTACTGTAACAGTTGCCTGTACTTTCCTCGTTTTTAGTGACTGTTAGTGTTTGGAGGACTGGTTGTTTGCTTCACAGAAGGTCTTTTAATGCTGGCTTGCCTCGTCTCGGCATTTGCTTGTGAATATAGGTATAGGCTTGTTGGGGGCTACAGTTGAAAATGATGCCCAGAGCCCATGTGACAAGCCTGGAACAGTGGTACACATCCACCATCTCAGCACTGGAGAGGCAGTGACAGCCGGGGCCCTGGAGCTCCCTGTCCAGCTAGTTTAGCTGAACTGACCAGCTCCAGGTACAGAGAGACCCTCAGAAAACTCCGATTGAGAGTGTAAAGACACCTGATGTGGAGCTCTGGCCTCTGTGTGCAAATGCACAGGATGTGCACCTGTATATGTGTGTGCACACACATATAAAATAAGTGGAATGCCATGATAATCTTTTAACTATTTAATTTTAAATTTTTATTAGTTACTTTTCTGTGGCTGTGACAAAGCACTATGACCAAGAGAACTCACAAAATGAAGGGTCTTAATTTGGGTTTATGGCTTCAGAGGGCTAGAGCCCATAGTGGCGGAGTGAACAACAGCATGGCAGCAGGAACAGCTGAGAATACACATCTCAAAAACTGCAAGCAAGAGGCAGAGAGCACACCGGGAAACCTCAAAGCCTGCTGCCCCTGGGACACACCTCCTAATTCTCCCAAAACAATTCCACCAACTGGGGACAAGTATTCAAATATATAAGCCTATGGGACCATTCTCATTCAAGACACCATAGCACTTTGGGGCATGATAAACCAATAAGCAATTTCCCAACTCCTTTTATCTACAGCATTTACATTATTGGCTTTACATTGGTGTCTACATCACCTTTTGAAGTAATTTTGTGTGTAATGTGAGCAAAGTGTCCTGGTCTTGCTTTGTGTGATGTGGATACACAGTTTTCACAGTGGCACTTCTTTAAGAAAACAGTACTTACCAGACAATGACCACCTCCCCTTCTATAAGTCACTGGCTGTGTGATCACACAGGATCCATCACTAAACACTGTTCTCTCTCAGGAATCTACAAGTCTCTTTTTTTTTTCTTATTTTAATATCACACTGTCCTGATTTCTGAGCTTTATACAGATTCTGGAGTCAAGTAAAAAAAATAATTTAACCTTGTTTTTATGCTATTTGCATTTTTGTATCAAAATGCATTTTAAAACCAACTTATTGACTTCTACAAAACTCATTCTCTTGGAGTTTTCCTGGGACCATATTCAATTTGTTCATTAACTTTGGGGGAAATTTCATGTTATGACCCAAGAAAATATTGCATGATTTTAAGACTTGAAATTTTTTTGAAGATTCATCTTACAGTTTAGCATATGGTCCTCTGAAAATCATGCACTCCCTTTAAAATCATGAACTCCCTTTAGATGGACACTTACATTCTCTGCTTTGGGATTCTCCATGAACAGCTTCAAATACAGGCACCTGGTTCCATCTTTGCCCACCATGTCATTTTCTATGAAGAGGCTGCTCAGTGACCATGGTTTCCCCTCCTACTTCAGATTCACAGGGGTACAGGGCTGTTGATTTGTGTCCCTGCACTGGGAATACCATGGTGGTATTGTGTTCCCCAAAGTATTGTGCATGTTAATAAAATTATCTGGGGTCAGAGAAGAGAACAGCCACAATACTAAACATAGAGGATAGGCAGTGGTAGCACATGCCTTTAATCCTAGCATTCCAGAGGCAGAAATCCCTCTGGATCTCTGTGAGTTCAAGGCCACATTGGAAACAGCCAGGCATAGTGACACACGCCTTTAATCCCAGAATGTGAGCCTTTAATCCCAGGGAGTGATGGCAGAAAGCAGAAAGATATATAAGGCCTGAGGACCAGAAACTAGAAACTTTTGGCTGGTTAAGCTTTCAGGCTTTTGAGCAGCACAGTTCAGCTGGGATTCATTCAGATGAGGACTCAGAGGCTTCCAGTCTGAGGAAACAGGATCAGCTGAGGAACTGATGAGGTGAGGTAGCTGTGGCTTGTTCTGCTTCTCTGATCTTCCGGCATTCACCCCAATACCCAGCTCAGATTTGTTTTCATTAATAAGATCCTTTAAGATTCATGCTACAGAATACACTTGGTAGCAATGCAACAACTATATCAACTAGTGAAGAGAATGTATCTCACTTATCAGCACTACAAAGAAATAATAAGTATTTGATGCAGCTGATATGTTAATTAGCTCAAGCCTACCACTTTGCAGTGTACACGCATGAAAACATATACCCCACTACTACATACAATTTCTATTGGTCCATCACAAACACTTCGGAATGTCTGTTTTTAGTTTAAGTGTTTTATCTTCCATACTTAATGTATATGTTTTACTCTCTCTGGTTTTAAGAGCCCAGCTCACTGTTTCCATTCTGCTCTTCATGAAGGATTATCTGATTGTTTTCTTTGAGGGCTTCCTGTGTGCAACTCATTGATCTTCTCAGAGGGTCTGCCTGGGACACCACTCAGAGCCTGGTGAATCAGCAGGGCCTCTGAGGATGAGGACTCCTGGACTTCACTCCTCATGGGTTGATCTTTGCTGCACCATGGAGAGCACCATGACCACTTTACTCACATTCTGGTGTTTGGTAATGCTCAAGGACTCGCTAGTGCAGAGGCCTGTGTTCTTCCTTTGTGTGATTTGGATAATCCTTTCTGCTCTCTGGTCCAAAGGCTTTTCCATGTAGAAAGTGAAGGCAAACACACTTTGTTCATGCTACTTATTCTCCCCAAAGTTTCCACAACATTATCTTTTCTGAGATGCCCTGATTCTAATATCTAAAGAATTACTATTATTTTTCTCTTCTTTTCTTTCTTTCTTTTTTGGTTTAACTCTCTGGTTACTTGTGGTGGGCATTTTGGATTTTTAAGCTTACTTTACTAGGCTGTTTGCTAAATAAAACCAGATTATAGCACTGTTCATATGATTTAAATACAATGTGGAGTCATATGACATCATACTCAAAACATCCAGGATGTACCCAAAATCGTTTGGGAAAAATGAGGAAACAAAATATTAGCTCCTACAGAGACTCAGCTGATGCCAAGGTTAACATGTCACCAGGGTGTCCCCGTCGCTGGGATTCCATGGCAAATGCTGCAAGCAGTTATTATACATGGGCTCCAGAAGCACTGGAACCCTTAGGATTGATTGAGAAAAGAGCAAGTCTGAGCAAATGGACAAAAGACACAGAGAAACAAATACAGAATTAAAGATTAAAAAGCCCGAGAAACTGAGAAGACAATTAGAATTTAAGAATGACTGTCACACAGGGGCCTGGAGAACACTGACAGGTCTCTGGTATCTATGCCACTGGAATGCTAGAGGAGAAAGTTTGATGTTGGAAAATGTCTGAGGTTATTGATATAGCAGAAAACATCCTCTGTGTTAGCCTGGAGAAACTGAGGGCTACCCTGGCAGTATCAGGCCAAGAGAAACTGCTGCAGATGCAGCACAGTAAGACAGCTGAAAACTAACATCAACAAAGTTCACTACCCACAAATGTTCTGCACCGTGTTGTGGGGTGGGGGCGCAGGGATCAGTCTTTCCCATCAGAAGCCAGGGACACCAGAAAATCTCTAAGGTGCTTTATGAGCACCATGAGCCCTGGGCTCCAGATGCAGGCATAGTGTACTATGAATGAATCCAGTGAAACTTCCTCAATGAAGGGAGAACCAGAGAAGTCACAGGCCAAGGACCTTTGCATAACCCAGTGTCGGGACATGTTTCCACAGAAGGGGAAGGGCATTTGAAGAACATCAGCCTGAGAATGGGAGTGGATGAGAGATGTGGGGTTTACCGTGCTCATCGTTGACATTCCTAAAGCGCTTTTGTTATTTGAAAGCAACCTGTATGGTATTTAATACATGGGGGTTTAATACATGCAGATGTTGTGTAGAAGACAACTGTAATATTAAAAGGAAGGGAATGTCCAGAGGGCTTCGAGAGAGAATATTGGTGCTAAGAGACCATGAGAAATTAAGTATGTAGATTTCAGTCCTTGGAGAAACCCTTAAAACTAATACACACACATGAGCATGGATGCATATTCATACACACATATGAATATGTAAGGATATATGTGGATGGATATGAATGCATAAGCATATAATATATACAGATATGAATATTTATACTCACAAAGGTATAGAGAGAAACAGTAAAAAATGCAGTAGATGTTAGAACTGCAGTGGGATGCTAAAAATATGCAAATGATCCAACAGAGCAGGAAAAGACGAAAGCCTGAGACAAAAATGGAGAGAAAACAAAACCAATAATAAAATGGCAAGTCTGGGTCTAGGCAGAATGTGAACTCACAACGGTGTGCTTGCCTGTGTAAGACATGCATTAGGTCATACAACTCCACATGCCAACATGGATGGGGGCAAGGTTCACAAGACCACACCTCTCGTTGGAAGGCTGCAGTCCGTCAATGGTCACTGAGGAAGGGAATCAGGTGTTTATCTTCAGTGAGCCTCCTGACAGATCATATAAGCCTAGATGGTCAGCCCGGAACCCGTGTACAATTGGGCCACACTTACAGCTCCCTGTGTGCACACTTTGCGTTGGCTGCAGTGAGCACAGACAGGACTCATCAACACAAGCCATTGGAGGTGTGTTGTCAGGGTAACCGTGTGTGATGGATCAGATGAACGCACAGTAAGGACCCCTCATTCTGAGTGGTCTGCAGAGAACAAGGCTGAGAGCATGAGAGGTGGCCAAGGGCACATTTGAATGGAGGTTTTTAACTTAGTTGCTGTCTTACTTAGGGTTTCTATTGCTGTGAAGAGACACCATGACCACAACAACTCTTATAAAGGAAAACATTTAATGGGGTGGCTTACAGTTCAGATGTTTCGTCCATTGTTAGTCTAGCAGAAAGTATGATGGCTTGCAGGCAGACAAGGTGCTAGAGAAGGAGCTGAGAGCTCTACATCTTGATCCTCAGGTAGTACAAGGAGACTGTGTGCCACACTGGGCATAGCTTGGGTATATGAGACCTCAAAGCTCACTTCCAAGGTGACACACTTCCTCCAACAAGGCCACACCTCCTAATAGCACCACCCCCTATGGGCCAAGCATTCAAACACACGAGTCTATGGGGGTCGTTTCTATTCAAACCACCCCACCTGCCATTTTAGGATTTTTAACCTAAGTGCCCAGTTTGTGCAAGGGTCAGCACAGAGGCTCATAGATAAAGTGCTGAGAATAAGTACCTGTGAGTGCTTAACTCTAAATGGGGTGTGTAAGCCACACACTCCACCCCGAAAGGAGTGTCACGGACACGGGAGCAGAAGGAAGGAATGTGAGAACGGGAGGATGGGGAGGAAAGTCGTGAGATGCTGGTTTCCGGACATGATGTGGTGCTGCAGTTGTGAACAGGAAGCATCAGCACAAGACCCGAGTAAGATAAAGCCAGTCAGTATTCAAGCATGGATGGCAGAGGGGATCATGACGCTCCACCCCTAGCTGAGGACCCATTGCCATTTGGCGGCTGATGAGAGAGGGAGGTTCACTTCTCCTTGTGGGTGTGGCCTTGGGTGGTTTCCAGTGACTCAGTGGATGCCCCACACCCACACACACTGGTGACACTACCTGGACTCAGGAAGTAATGAAGAGAAGAGGAAAAGGAAGAAAAAGACATGAAGGTAGAAAGGGAAAGTATTGGAGAGCAAGGGAAGTGGGAAGGGAATTGGGGAACATATTCTGAATGTGCCTTGTATGCATGTATGAAATTGTCAAAGAACTATAAAAATCATCCTTCGATGAAAACTCTCTATGTAGCGCAATTAAGAAAAAAAATATTACCCAATGTCCACAGCACTAGGTTAGCAGGAAGTGAGCTATCATTCAGGGTGCAATGCTGTGGACCTTCTGATGAGCAAGGTTGGAAGGCTCTGCTGGAAACACCATTGAGAACCAGAGCATCTATGCTGATAGGAAGAACCCAGCTCCAGGCCAAGAAAACAGGCAGGACTGAAGGTGGACAGTGCCAATACTAACCTAAAGTTTCACAAGCAGACACATTAGTATTAAACACGGACTAGTACACCCCAGAACTGTGGGGGTGAATCCAGCCCCTGGAAGAGAAACACATACATGACTGGTCCCATTGCATTCATATCTCCCTAACAGATGAACTCACACAAGAACATCTTCAAGGATCCTGGAGAGCCAGGCTCTGAGTACGGTCAGTTCTTCAGCTATAAAGTGTAACCAGAAGCAAGCCAGAACTATTGGGGGCCTCCCAGTACTCCACCAACATAGCAGCTGCTTAGCAAATGTTCCTGCAACTCTCACCAGAGAAGTCTGCCACCCTAGTCAGTACACTCATTCATTAGTGGCACTGTGTCACATAAACTGCATTTTTAAAGTCAGAAGAGAATTGAACCAAGGAGAGAAAGACATATTCCAGCTCTTAGAAATTAAGCAGCACAATTGTGAATTATCTAAAAGCACAGGAGCACATTTTAAAGAATGCAGAACTATTCTGGAGAGGGGAAGTGCGTTGGCTCAATTTTCTGAGGTGACTTGAAGTAAAGCTTGAAGTGTACAAGAAAAACTGAAAACAGTTTCACACCAAAGAAGGACACATCCTTTTCCTAAATGAAAGAAATAAGCACACATTAAGAATGGCTGGAAGTAACGGAAGAGTAAGACACATGAGGATGAAAACGTATGACCCAGAGGAAGTGGCAAGCTCTGCATGAAGTTTCTTGCAACCAGTCAACAGAAACGGCAAACTTTGAGCTATACCCACAAGGAGAAAATAGAGACAAAAAAATTTAAATTACCTATCAATAAAATGATGGCTTCACCTCACAAACATCACAGGGTTGAAAAGAGAGTACTGGACACAAGCAACCCTGCACGAGAAACATTTACTGTTTACATAGGAGGGTTCAGTTGCTCCCATGTGAGGGGGAAAGGTCAAGCGAGTATGAAACAGGCATTGAGAGAAAATATTTGTAAATAGTTTACTAGAGGACAACTTGTTAACTCACATATCTTTAAAAGTCCCCAAACAGTAAAAATGTATCTAATTAAAAATGGGCAAAGGATTTGTACAAATGGCCCCAAAGACACAGACCCAGACAAGCCGGGGGAAGAGATATCCATGACACTTCTCCAGAAAACGTTAGTGTTTCAAGTTAACCACCCCTTTCCCATATCACCCAGGACAACATCCTTAGAATAACAATCCTAGAGTAACAAAAATGTATGTTCCTGACACACGTGCAAATGATAACCCAGCCACTCTCTCTGTAACAGCCTAATAATGCGCCGTGCCTCCGGTATCTGTCCGCAGGCCGTTGGGTCTGCACTGTGCCTGTTTTGTGGTAGACTCTCCAGACACAGAAAGGAGGGTGCTGACAGGCGAGGTGTGAATGTCTTGCAAGGACACTGTGCTGCGGGGGGGGGGGGGGGGGGGGGGGCTGCCGGCTTGCACAGTCACAGGCTGCACAGTCGCATTCGTGCCTGGGTGGCATTCCCAGAGGAAGACTTAGTCCCGAGGCTCCTGGGGGGTCAAAGCTGCAGATGCAGATGCAGAGGCAGGAGAGCGAGCGTGGTGTTGATGTGAGGAGCATCATAGTTCTGATGGTATTCGCAGACCACAGCAGCCTGTGAAAGGACGTGCCTACTGGTGTAAATTTAAAAATTAAAGTCTAGGGAAGAATCTGAAAGCCAACAATGACAGAGTGGGTAAGGCGGTCATGACAATGGTACTTGATCTAGTAATAAAATGCTGATTGCAAACAGTGTAGCAATGTAAGAAAAAAAAACTTAAAATGCTGACTGAATAAGTTACACTGCAAAACTGTGAGTTCCATCTGACGTCAAATGTCATTGTGGAGCCATCCAAAGGGGCAAGGGGACAAGGGGATAAAAGGCCTGATACTTCTGCCATATTCTAGGTGATTTCTTCTATGATCTTTTATTCTAGAATTGCTGATGTGATGGTGTATTATTTATTATGTACAAAATTATCTGAAAAAAATGTAACACATTTATCCACAGAATGCATCTTGTATGTAACAACATAAAGGGTTTCCATATTTTCTAAAAACAAAAATATCATCCTGTGTGCACAGCTGGCCCAAATGTCCCATGTTCTCTCTGGGATGTGCTCTGTTAGTTGGTCCACACCATGATAGGGATATTAAGGATGTTCTAGGAAGGATGGTGTCCTCCAAAAAACTCCAAAGTGTGGTGGTATTGTGTTCCCCAAAATATTGTGTACCCTAATAAATTTATCTGGGGTCAGAGAACAGAACAGCCACTAGATACAGAGGCTAGAAAATGGTGGCACTCACACCTTTAATCCTAGCATTCCAGAGGCAGAAATCCCTCTGGATCTCTGTGAGTTCAAGGCCACATTGGAAACAGTCAGGCATGGTGATTCACGCCTTTAATCCCAGAAAGCAAGCCTTTAATCCCAGGGAGTGGTGGTAGAAAGCAGAAAGGTATATAAGGCGTGAGGACCAGAAGCTAGAAGCATTTGGCTGGTTAAGCTTTCAGGCTTCTAGCAGCACAGTTCAACTGAGAGCCATTCAGATATGAGGACACAGAGACTTCCAGTCTGAGGAAACAAGATCGGTTGAGAAGTTGGCCAGGTGAGGTTAGCTGTGGCTTGTTCTGCTTCTCTGATCTTCCAGAGTTCACCCCAATAACTGACTCAGGTTTGATCTTATTAATAAGACTCTCTAAGATTCCTGCCTCACCAAGGTGAAACAAACACAGAGAAACTCATGCAGAGTGAGGTGATGAATCTGAATTGGTCATTCAACAGTCAGTGTTTAAAATTTTTATTTCAATTTAAAAAATTCGATGAGCATCCATGTTTTGTCTACATATATGTCCGTGTACCACTATGTGCCTAGTGACTGAGAAGGCCAGAAGATCCCCTGGAAACTGGAGTTATAGATAGTTGTGAACCACCACGTGAATGCTAGGAATTGAACCTGGGTCCTTTGGAAGAGCAGCCAGTGCTCTTGAGAGCTGAGCCGTCTCTCCAGTCTGGCACTGAGTCTTTCAATAGAATATAATGCCGAGAGAAACAGAGTTGCGTTTTGATGTCTGAGAAGTATGTAAGAAAGGAAGCCTGCAGAGTGTTGATATTTGTTCCAAGTCAGATGATGACAGAGCAGTACTCTTGCTTTATTCTACTCAGTGTTTATTATGGCAGAAGACGGAAGGGTAGGACTGGAGAGATGGATCAGTCAATAAAGCACTTTCCACAAAAGCACGAGAACTTGCAATACTCAGAATTCAAAGCTGGGCATGGCAGCCTGTTGGCCTGTAATCCCTGCTCTGTGGAGTCAGAGACATCCCTGCAGTTGCTCAGTAGCCGGTCTAGCCAAGTCAGTGGGCTCCAGTGTTCTAAGCCACAGGTTTTCATTTCTTGTTAGGGGAATCGCCATCCTGGCTAGCGTTGGTGAGGTGGTGTTCAGAGAGGCAACCCCACTAGTGCCGCCCAAGAACCACAGACCCCCAGCTCACGATCAAGAGACAGCGACGCGGATTAATTCAGATCACCAGAATCAAAGAAAGCAGCTGTTGGGGCCAGAGGCCAAGTGTATAAAAACATACAAACAACCCGAAGCGCGCAGCCCCGTGCTTGGACAGGCTTTCTAGGAGCTGCAGCTTGGAGATGGGGCAAGTGGGACCTTCTGGCCCTCTGTCCCTCGCCCTGACTTTCTGGTGTTCTGTCTAACAAGAGGAGTGCTGTGACCCATAATTGCAGAGGATCCGCAGCAGGTTTCAGGGAGCCTTTGAGCAGAGTGCCCAGCAGCCTCCATCTGCCGCCACTCCCGTGCCTCCCATGGGGCGCCCCGGCTAATTTTTCAGTCAATTAGCGGAGGGTGCTTTTGTTCTGTCATTCACCCCCTGGGCTCTGCTTACACCGGAGATAGGGGTGTTCAGATGGGCTCGGTTTGGAGAAGCATATTGTGTTGTTTTTTTCTGTGACCCTGTGACATTGTTGGGCAAACGTTATCTCGGTAATCTGGGCAATTTGCAGAAAAGCCCAGGAGCTGTGCTTTTATTTGTCCATGCGTGCGTGTGTGTGTGTGTGTGTGTGTGTGTGTGTGTGTGTGTGTGTGTGTGAGCAGGGGACTGTGCTAAGCTGTTTTCACATGCACCACATGTTCTGTGGAACTCTACATTTTGTGTCCAGCTTATTTGTTGAAAGCACACAGAAGTCTGTCACTTTAAAATGGCATGCAGTTTTGCTGGGCAGACATTAGTTTGTTCGTTCACCCATCCGAGGTGGCCTAGTGACTTCAGACCTAGTGAGACTGCAAGCTTCTCTGAGAAGATCTAGACAAGCCCGCGTCTAGGATCTGGCATTGCCGTGTGACTTGGTTTCCTGACACAAAGTGGAAAAGAACCAGGAAAAAGTGTGACCCCTTTAAGGGCCTCTGCATATCCAGGTGTCCATGGAGAAGCCTTCCCAACTTGATGCTTCTCTCTCCCGTGGTATCATGGGAGGCACTGGCCACCATCCGTGTCAGTGCCTACAAATCCTCTGCTGTCCTTTACCCTAGACATACTTGGAGGACATCCCTGTGTGCCCAGTGTGATGCCTGACCCAGGTCACCTGGAGGGATTGGGAGTGAAGGCCCCAACATCCCCACTCCATGTTTTCTGCGTTCTTTATGTACGGCGAGATCTTACCAGTTGCTACACTCAGTTAGTGCTAGCTCCTCTAGTCTGTGATTGTAAGTGATTCTTTTCTCCATTTTTTTTCTAAGATGAAAATTGTCTTCCCTGTGTTATAAGGAAAAGCCATTAGAGTTCAATATGTTGAATAAGGTCTCAGTTAAAACATTTCTAGTTGAAATCTACTCCATCATTCCCCGCCCCCCCCCCCCCCCGAAGGTCTGGGTGGCTTTGGTGGTGTTTTTGATGCTGACTGCCATGGCCATGATCATCTTCACTGGGCCAGCAGCCACACTGCTCCGTCTCATGCAGCCCCAGCCAGCTCCTCTCTGCCCTGTTCCCACTGCCATTCTCTCCTCGGTTCATCTTACTAGCGGACCCAGCCCTCCCTCCTACCCTGTTCATCATCACCTTCCTGCCCGTGATTGTCCCAACTGGATGCTGAGGACTCTGCTGCTTCTCTGCTTTCACATGCCCAGTCTCTTGGCTGTCTCTTCCCACAGTTAATAAATATACCTTTCCTTCTCCATGTGGGGTGATAAAATATTCACTGGGTCTGAGCAGGGGTTAACAGATTTCTGAAAATTTCATCGTGTGACAGCCTGTCCTGCATAATCCTCTCCAGCTGTCTCATGTTCGGGGCAGAAGTGAGCTCCTGCGTCAGTCTAATAGTGCAGTATTACACTTGTCTCCCTGTCCCCAGCATATGGGGCTGTGCAGACCCCTAGGCCCCACTCCCTCTCATTCACGGCTTTTAAAATGACAACATTTGGCAAAGCCAGCTTGAAGAAAGTGCACTCCTTCCACAGCGGTAACAAAGGGGCCACCAGAGGCCTGACCAGAGTGGCCAATCATGGCGCCCTGCACCGGGTAATGAGGGGGCTTCCTCTTGCTGCTGACACCCAGTGCCCAGGGGGCTGGAGGGCCGATCTCCACTTAATTACACAGTCTCCCTCTTAAGTGCTCCAGCTACTGAGCTTTTCAGCTGTGCAGGCCTTCCACTGGCCACCTCCCCCACTGCCACATCGATCGGGGCCTGGAGGTCCCATGAATGAGACACAGAAGCAAAGGCTCAGCCATCCGAGAAGGTGGGGGACAGAGACACAGAAAAAGAGGGACAACCACGCACAGAGACAGAAAGAAGCGGATAGGAGAGCCTCTGGGAGAAGGCAGGAAGCAGCAGAGAAGTGCTCAGTCCTTGCTTCCTCTCTGTGTAAAACTCTTCATGCTAATGGGGCCAGGGTGGTGAGCACAAGCCCAAAGGGCAAGAGACAAGTTTACTCACCAAGGAATCGGGGCCGGGGCATGGGGCATGAGCAGTAATAACAAGGAGACAAGTATATGGAACCGAGAGCAAGGAGAAAGGAAGAGTGTCATGGAAACAGGGGCACTCACAAGAAGAAGGAAGGAAGACAGGGTTTCAGGGAAGCAGCACCCAGTCACACACACCAGCTCCTGCTTGACTCAAAAGAAATACAGGCAATTGCGTTGCAGGTCTCGTCTGGCTTGGTGATGGCAAGCAAGTTTCATGCTACTTGGTGAGGGAGAAGCCAAGTGGTATTGCAGGCAGATATCACATCACCATCTAGCCACAAGGCCCAGGCCCTTCCCCTTCTGTCATCCTCAGCCTCTCCCAGTGACCCACCTGTTTGGGTGCTAAGATGCTCAGATGGAGTGGGGTCTGGTGTTCCTGTCATGGGAAGCTGGTCCACCTGCAACTTGCCCATGAGTGAGGTGTATATTCTTGCCCTGTCTGAACCCTACAGTGTTTATAATTGAATAGACAAAATTTATTGGATTCAAAACTGTGTGTCACTTGTCTTATCAAGAAATTGTTCAGGATTTGAGCCTGTGAGTCTATGCTCTGAGCAGTGGGAAAAGCTATTCTCTATGTAAAACTCAGGTTGGATTGAAGAGCCAAGCATGAGTTTTGAAGTTCCCCAGACTCAGCATAGCTGTTCCATACAAGAAGCTGTCCCACACGAGCACACTGCCCCTGTGTGCCCCCACTGTGCCCCATTGTGCCCTGCTCTTTGTCATTATCTAAGCAATACAGTGTTACCTCATACAGCTCATGTGGTTCAGCTTTAACACCACCTGCTTAACAGGTGCAGGGTGTGTGGGTCTTCAGGACATTTGAGCAGGGTCCTTCTTCCTCCTCTCTGATAAGATGCTCAGTGAGCCATGCTCTTATTAAGCCAGGCTCTGGTCCTAGCTAGCTGGGGAGGTGCTGGACAAGCCTGAGCTGTCCAGAAAGACTTCTTTGAACATCTTAGCAAGTCAACAGAGAAGCTTGTGACAGATCCAGGGTGTCCAAGCAAAAGCAAAGACTTAAAGAACCCCTTCCATGTAAGTGTAGCTTGTTGGGGTTACTCGTGACAGGTCACCCACGGCAGTCACATCACTGAAAAGCCCACCCAGCCTGGGTGAGACTCAAAGCTGTATCTTTGGCCAAGGTGACTTGAAGGCAGTTCAGCTAGCTGGAAAAGTCTCCACTGCCCAAGTATTGTTCCTGCTTTTTAACTCTGAGAAGATGAGTTAATTTTGTGACTGTCAGATTAATGCTTTCAAAGAGGTGCTTTGGGGTTAGAGAGGCTGTTGAGTCAGTTTTCATGCAGCCCATGGTGGCCTCGAGCTCTATAATGGAAGCTGGCATTGGACTCCTAATCTTCCTGCCTCCACTCTCCAAAGGTGAGGATTAGAGGTGTGTATAACCATGCCCAGACCTAAGAGATTTGAAAATGCACTTGTTGCATTCAACATATCTCAGTTCAAAATATTTACATTTCCCTTAATGATTTCATCTTTTACATATTGGTTGGGTAGAAGACTGTATCTCAATTTCTAAAGAGGTGTGGGCTCCCTTATCTTTTTAGTTATTGAGTTTTAGTTAATTTCTATGGCTTTTACTAACAGGCTTATTTCATCTCCTTGAAATGAATGCATTGGTCCTTTGTGGCTCTCAATACATACTAGTCTCAAAAACCTTCCATGCTCTCTGAATAAGGGTTCTGTGGTTGGGGTAGAAGGTGTGTGAGTTAGGTCAGATGGGCTTGCTGTGATACTCAGATCTCCATTGTGCGAGTTTTTTTCTCCTTGTATCAATTAATGAGAGAAGTGCAATAAAATAAAAACAATATTTTTATCTTTTACCTTTTCTCCTCCCGTTAGTTTTTGCATTCAGTAACATGAAACTATGTTTTGGGCAACATGGGTCTTCAAGACTACTGTGTCTCTGTTGATTTGACCCACAGCCACTTTGAAATACATCAGTTCATCTTAGTAACAATCCACTTCTCTATACTACCTGTATCTGCTTTTCATGCCAACTCATCTTTTTGTTTTGCCTGGTACCTGGGATGTGCTTTTTGCTTTCTAGGATCTGGATCCTTGTTTCAGTATGTTTTGTAATGAACATCTGTCTTCTTCTTGCTTCTCTTTATCAAATAGCAATGATTTGTCTTCTCTTAATTTTGGTGTTTTCAGATGTGATCTCACTATGTAGCTGGCTTGGGTTGGTCATGTACTCAGAATCCTCCAACTTCAGCATTTGTCCTGCTGGGCTAGCAAACAGGTACCACCTCACCTAGCCAGTTTTATTTTTTTTAAAAAAAAGGATTTAATATAGTAACATTAAAAGAAACCATTGACATAGTTGGGACTAGACTTCTCATCTTCCTGTTCCTGTAGTCCTTGTCTGTGGACCTGTAGTCTTGTTCTTTGCTCACAGCTTCAGATTAATCAACACCAGTGTCTGTCTACCTTCCTTTGTTATCACTTAATTTTACAGTCTTATGTTGATTTCACAGGGGTGCCCTGGGTATTTCAATAGGGAATCCCAAGTTAGGTTTCTGCTTTTATGGTGTCTAGACCAAGGTAAGGTCCTCCTGAGTTTAACTTCATTAATCCATGCCCTCTTTATTTCAATTCATATTATTTTACATCTGCTAAATTTTACCGCACCTTACCTTTCAGTTCTATGTTTTTGTCAGGACTATCTGTTTCTCTTCAGTGGGAAATCTCTCTTTCTCTCCATTTATCTGTTCTTCCTCCTTCATTTGCGTCCACTATAGATATATTTTAACTCAATTTTTCTTCTAGGCAAACTGAAATAACTTTTGTATCTAAATCAGCTTTTTGAAAGATTAAAAACCCAACAAACCCAGGAAATTTTAAGTGAAATTATGGCACAGAACTTTCTTACCAACCTGCTCAACGTTGTTTTACCTATTCTGAGTCATCATATATTTTTAAACCACGCTGTGATAGTCACTGATATAATTTTTCTCACTGTAATATTTCTTAGGATGTTTTCTCATTGAGCAAAATGCAGCTGGCAGCCTTTGTATTCCAGTGTATGATGGCATTGCATTCCTCTTCACTGTGGACTCATTATCTGTTGTGTGGCCACAATTTGTTTTTCTAGTTTCCAATAGTAGCATTGGGCTGTTTTTCAGCTCATGAGCACAATGAACACAAAGTTGCTAAACATTCATGAATACATTTTGTGACTGTCTTCTGTCATTTTTTCCATAGATAAACATGTAAATGTAGATTTGATTGGCCTTTGGAAAATAATATTAAGATTTACAAAGGAGAAGAAAAAAGAGGAGAGGATAGAACATTTTCTAAATTGCTCTTTGATTTTTTTCCAAATAAAGATTTCTGAGCATCATAGTTGTTCTCTGTCTTCACTAATATCCGGTGCTGGGAGCCTGTTTTAAAAAAAAACTTGTTTTCTCACAATGATTTAAATCAGATTTTGCCTAATGACTTATGACTCATGCATTTATTATTATTTGTAATGTATCCTTGATGCAGAAATTATTCAAATCTTCCATTACTTAGAAAAGTCAGTTCACACATCTTACTGTGGTGTGACTGCTTTAAAGGATGTTCTGAATGTAAGTTTTCTATAAGACACATTTTTCAAATTTTCTAGTTCGTGTTTCCTCCTTTTCATTTTCTTAAGGTCATCTTTATCAAACCTATTAATTTTTCTCTCTTATAGCTTATGCTTTCCTAGCTTAAAATCATCAACATGTTTTTTTCTCTTATAAATTTCATAGCTTCAGACATTATATTTTAGTACAGTTTGTTTCAAGTTATTGTGTGTGTGTGTGTGTGTGTGTGTGTGTGTGTGTGTGTGTGTGTGTGTGTGTGTATGTGAACTGCATGAGAGAATTATGTTTATTCCACAAGATGGTTATCCAAATTCCCCCAGACAATCTGTGAAAGAGAATATTTCTACACTGAGCAACATTGTCAAAGCTTGGCTGGTGGCACTTAGCTCTAAGGATGAACTTTTCATCATGATTTCCTGCTTTACCATACACATACAGTGCCAGCACTCCATGTTCTGTTTTTTTTTAATTACTTAAATTTTTTTATGCAATGTATTTTGATCACAGTCTTTACCCTCCCACAACTCCTCCCAGATCCTCTCTACCTCCCTCCCCACCTCCCTCTCCACCTCCCTCCCCACCTCCCTCCCCACCTCCCTCTCCACCTCCCTCCCCACCTCCCTCCCCACCTCCCTCCCCACCTCCCTCCCCACCTCCCTCCCCATCCTCCTCCCCACCTCCCTCCCCACCTCCCTCCCCACCTCCCTCCCCACTTCCCTCCCCACCTCCCTCCCCATCCCCCTCCCCATCTCCCTACCTCCCACCCCACCTCCCTCCCCACCTCCCTACCTCCCACCCCACCTCCCTACCCACCTCCCTACCCACCTCCCTACCCACCTCCCTACCCACCCAACTTCATGTTCTGTCCTCTCTCAAAAAAATAAAAATGAAAAAGCAAGAAACAAATACTGTCTGTTCTTAACTTCTAACTTTACAATAACACATGAAATGATGAATTATAAATTCCATAAATTTGTTCTTAATTTGAAATATTAGTTTGATTAATCCAGAGTCTCTCATTTTCTATAAATTTATAATCAACTTGATTTTTACAATGGATTTTGCTTGGATTTGGGTTGGGATTATATTAAATATGAAGATTAATAGGATAGCTATATAAACTGTACTTAACCATATTCCTGTTTTGTTAAATTTCCCCCCAATTGTTCATATGTATTTTTCCTCTAAGTAATAGTTCAAGAATCTTTAATCTATAGACTCTCATGGCTTATGTATAAAAGCACAATCATTTCTTCTATACTGATATCTCACTACCTCAATAAACCTGTATATTAATTCTGGTGGATTTCGTAGATTCATTATAATTGTTACAGAAATCATTTTGATGAGTGTAAGGGTTTTCTTCTGTGTTTCTTTCTTGCCCATCTGAATACCCTTATTCCCTCTCCTCTTCTTTCTGAGTTGAGTAGACTCTCCAGGAAAATGTTCAATAAAAACTCAGTGAGAACAAACATTTCTGTTTCATGTAAGGATCAATCTTCAGCATGAATAATCATGTAATTCATTTTTCTTGAATGAACTTTGTGATACTAAATTATTCAAGAAATCTGTCCATTTTACTGTTCTCTGATACACTGTTGCTATTCTGCCTGATCTTTGATGGAGTTTCTGCTCTCATTTTTTATATTGGTGATTTGTAGGCTTTTTTCTTAATCAGTTTAACTTTGTTTATAATTATTTTTATCTTTTCAAGCAATCAAATTTGATTCTAGTGAGGAATTTGCATTTATTTTATTTCTTTGGTTTCTACTCCCATCTTGATTATTTTCATTCTTTTGTTTGCTTTAGATCAATGGTTCTCAACCATCCTAGCACTGTGACCCTTTAGTATGGTTCCTTATGTTATTGTGTCCCCCAAGCATAAAATTGTTCTGTTGCTAATTCATAACTGTAATTTTGACTCTGTTATGAATTGTAAATATCTGTGTTTTCCTATGACGATCTTTATGAAAGTGTCATTGGACCCCCAAATGGGTCACAACCCACAGGTTGAGAACTGCTGCTTTAGATTACATTTTCTTAATTTTGTTAGGAGTTTTGATGAAAAAAAAAACTATCCATTCACTGCTTTAGCTACAGGTAAAGTGATCAATTTAAATTATCTTTTCTTCCGTGTTCTGTTATTTAACCCATAGTTTTTCTGTTGTGTCTTGTTTAATTTCCAAATATTTGTGGGTTTCTCCAGAGCTACTTTTATTCATTTTTGTCTAATTTCTTTGTATTCAGACACACACACACTCACACACACACACACACACACACAGTCACACACACACACACACACACACACGTTGTTGAGTTACATTAAACCCACTAGGTTCTTTTCTAAACACACACAGTCTACCTTATTGTCCTGTTGTTACTTGGTCACGTGTAGAGCACAGTCAACTGTTTGCTGGGTGACTGTGCTTCAAGCTTCTTGTTCTTGCTAAGGCTCTTTAAATGTGCTGTAGTAGGTTGGAACTTATTGTAGCTTCTGACTTCTCCACTGAATGCTCTACCAGTCTTTTCTTTATGGCTGAAACTCTGGGTTTAACTGCATTTGTTAGAAGGTGAATATGCTATGATAAATGGACCTCTTTATTGTTGAGAAAGTTCTTCTTTCCCCCCAATAATAATTTTTATTTTAAAATATACATTTTTTTCTTTTCTTTATCACCCTCACCAAGCCCAGTTTGTGCTGCCACTGCAGTCTTGGATGTTTAGTTTTTTCACTGGAGTATGAATATAATAGCTTTTTTTCTACCCCACCCCTTTATTGAAAGTAGATTCTTTTCTTATACAATATATCTTGATTATAGTTGCCCCTCCCTCTACTCCTCCCAGTTCCTTCTTAATTCAAAACATCACTGAAATGACCCTGATTGACTCTTTGCCAGCTCTAGAATTTCACAAGCCAGGCTTCTGCCCTCTGCACATCTCTGAATATTCCTGCTTCCCAAACTCCTGTAACAGCCAATTAGACCATAAGCACTAAATGCCTTTTTAAAAACAAAGCTCCAAAATTATTTCACAATTCCCCCTGACCCCAAACAACATGCTCAGATCTGTCATAGCAATATCTCACTCTCTTATACCAAACTCTGTTTTGGTTAGGGTTCTGCTGCCATGATGAGCACCATAACCAAAAGCAGCTTGAGAACGAACGGGTTCGTTTGACTTACACAGTTCAGTCCATCATCTGGAGAAGTGGAGATAGGTGCTCTGGGTAGTTTCCTAGAGGCAGGACTGAAGTAGAGACTGGAGAGGATTGATGTTTACAGGCTTGCTTCCCTTAGCTTATCCAGATAATACAATTCAGGATGATCCACCCAGGGGTGGCCTTGCCCATGGTGGGCTGGACCTTCCTACATCAATGATTAATCAAGAAGATGGTCCACAATCATGCTTACAGTACAACCTAAAGGAGGCAGTTCATCTTCTGAGCTTCTTCTTTCAAGGCTTGTCAAGTTGACAACCAGGAGGAGTTGTCCAAGTTGGTTTAAGAGTGAGATGGCACCAGTGAAGAGATATCTGAGTATGACTTAATAACGTGATGGGGAGGTTGACGAAATGCCTCAGAACCAGGAGACTCGTGATGCAGTGTCTTTTCATGAAACAGAGATGGGGACAGAATGGGGGGTACATAAAAAGGCAGACATGAGGCTGGCTGTGTGAAAAGAATAGTGGATGGGGACCTTCCTGCATGCATCAAGTTTGGGCCACCAGCTAGACAAAATGGGCCCGTCCAATGATTACTCATGGATTTGTGGTTCCGAGGAGCCTTGCGAGTGGAAAGGTATTATTTAAGTCATTCTTGGCCATACGAATTGCATCATGTCGATGAGGGCAGTTACAGCCCAAACTAGAATTTCTTCCCACTTGGGAGAAGCACTTAACTTCTCTGTCCTTCAGGAGTGCTCTGATGTGGCAGTTGTGACCTTGCTGATCGTGACCTCAAGTGGCCTCTGTTACCTTCCCCCTCAAACTATATAGAAAACCCCGTGTTTAGGTATCTACCCAACACGAGCAGTTTTCCTTCTGAGTGTCGATCAGACAGTGAAAGGACAGATGTGGGAAACTGCCGCCATCCCGCTTAGGTAGAAGGGTCTTCATCTGGGCCCTCCGAAAGGCAAGTCACAATTTCCATTTTAGTCAGTGGGGATAGAAGAGATAATGCAATGTTTTATTTATTTTCAATATTTCATTATTTATGTATAATTCATTAGGCTATATGCCATGCTTCACCTAATTACTTTTTCTGAGAAGTTACACAATTTATTTTCATAGCCTTTTAATGTAACAAGGACACCATATTGTAGGCAAGATTTCACAGTTTACATATTTACCTTGGATTTATTGCCAGTCCCCACTATAAATCACAACACTACCATAAATTAGAAATTGCTTCTGAACATTGTCCATTATGTTCAGAAAGAATCATAATTACCAAACAACTCATTGCCAAAGTCTCTCGGTTTGACTTCAGTTTCATTTATTGTGATTGTATTATTCCTATAATGCTGCCTATTAATTAGCCAGTGCCAATCAATACTATAATGCATTTGCTGTGTTCCAGCCAACATGTACAATAGATTCACAATACTGTGAGCAGCATCCTTACTACCCTCTCCATTTTCTTTACATGAGACTCACAGAAGACTCTTTCTGTACACACTTAAGAGAAGCACATATTATGGGATGGACAGGGAGGCAGTTCAATGAATACTGTTAGCAGGCAGTAGGTTTCGCTATCCTGATGTAATGTAAGATTGCATCTACAGAGTGAAAGCAATGAGTTCCCGTGGGGATTAGAGGAGTTCTGAGAACTTAGGACCCTCTTTACTCGTGTCCCTAAGATGGCTGTAGTTTCATTCTGGCTATTCCTGTATATTACATTTGAATGTAATTTTCTATTGGTCTGGTATTCTGTGATTTATAAATACTTAGGTTTTTATGGCTATGATAGAAATTATAAATTGTAAAACCCACAAAATACTTTAGGTGTCCTTGGGTAGAAAAGTGAAGGAAGGGGCTGGAGAGATGGCTCAGGGGTTAAGAGCATGCACTATATTCCCAGAGAACCCAAGTTTAATTCCTAGCACCCACATTAGGTATCTCACAACTGCATATAACTCCAGGGGGATCTGGTTCCTCTAGCCTCTGTGAGAATCTGCACTCATGTACACACATATACAACCATAAACACACACACACACACACACACACACATTTAAAAATAATAAAAATAATTATGTTTTGAAAAGAGTGAAGACAGACAGTGTTGGGACAATACTTCCATCTCAAGAATCTCATATTTTACAGAGGACGGGCCAGCACCCACTCTGATTTTGGTCAGACAGGAGGGAGCACCGTGCAGCATAGAGGCAGACCTCTAAGTCACTGAGACCATTGGTAGTACAGTGGAGGAGAAACTGTAGAACCATTGAGGCAGGCTTCCTGAGTAACATGGGTGTTAGTCCCCTGTCTCTGTTTCTAGGAGTTACAATCTAATTCTCTGACAGTGGTTCCTACCCTCTCATTTCCTGTGCAACTGTCTGAAGTTTCTTTGCTGCTTCTTAGACAGGACTGGGGGAGGGAGTCTAGTATAAGCATGTGACAGAGACACAGAGTGATGGGAATAATGGAGCTGAAAAGTGCTAATCCACATGAAGAGATGTCCTCCCTTAGGTGACCTTGGTCAGAGCCTGCAGTGGCCTTTTGGAACTGAGAGACCATGGTTTGTCCAGACAGGACAGGGCTTCACCTTGGTCTGGAAAGAAACAAAGAGACTATATCTGTTCAGCTCATGGATAGAAGGTCATGATGGTAGCCCAGGTGTATGTGTAAGGCTGTGAGGTCTGAGGTCTATAAGTATGTGGTCATTGATGCCTGGTCATTAGGATAAGAGTGAAGCTTTCTTTGAATCTAGCCAATAGCTTGTGATTTTTTAGCTCATTAAAACCACTTGCAGTTACCCTTCCCCAAGATACCACGTTACATGACCCTGAGGAGCAGTCTCTAGGAAAACGCAATCATGGGGCTCCTGGAACTGGGCAGTGTGACAGCCCTGTGTTAGCAAATTGATGGTCTCTGTCTGCTAGCCCAATGGCAAACCAGTGTAATGACTCACAGTGAAGTCGATCTGTCTGTCTTTCTATTCTTCGTGTTTGGCAGCAGCATATTCAACTCTGATCCCCCTGGACCTTGCTTTGCTGAACAATTGAGGAGTCATCTTCTGTTGTTATTTAGGTGTGTGATGAGTCTGAAGACCTGTGGAGACTAATCTTCATCGCCAACTAGACTGGCTTTGGAATCACCCAGGAGGCACACTTCTTGGTGTGTCTGGGAAGACGGACTGAGAAGAAAGACGCTCCCTGACTGTAGATGGCATCAGGCTATGGACTGGGTTCCTGGAACAATGAAAAGAAGAGAGAGTGAGCTAAGCACCAGCCTTCGTGTCTCTGCTTCCTGATTGTAGATGCCACGTGACCAGCTGCTCCACAATTCTGCCGCCAGGCTACCCTCTTTTGCTGTCAATTGCTGTGATAAACACCCTGATCAAAAACTACTGAGCAGGAAAGGGTATGTTTGGCTTATGTGTCTTGATCCCTTTTAATTTCGAGGGAAGTTAGATGGGAGCTTAAACAGGCTAGAAACATGGATGGATTCATTTATTGTCTGGCTCCCTTGGCTTGCTCAGCTTGCTTTCTTATACACCCCAGGGCCATCTCTCAGGGGTGGAACCATGTGCAATGGTTTGGGCCCTCCCACATCAATCATTAATCACAAAAAATACCTCATAGACAGGCCGCAGATTGTACTGATGGAGGCAATTCTTCAACTGTGGTTTTAACTTCCCAGACGACTTTAGCCTGTGTCAAGTTCACAAAAACTGACCATCACGCATGATGACTTTTTTGTCATGATGGCCCAAATCCTCGATAAACCTTTCATTCCTTAAGTTTCCTCTGTTGGGTACATGGCTACAGCAATGAGAAAAATAACGTAAGACCACTCTTTCCAGACTTTGTCTCCTATCTCTAAGCTGCCTTTCATCCTAAGCTTTTCCAGGCCATTTCATCATTCCCTCTCTTGTTGCATAGCCTGTAGCAACTCCCTCTTAGCTGTGGTTCTCATCCACTCCATCACCTCTCTCAGAGATGTTCCCCTTGAAGATGAGGCCTTGCACAGCTGCCATGTGTGAGTAAGTTAAAAAGCACAGCATGTTCTGTGCAGACACATGGCATTTATCACATGCCTTGGTGTACACATTAGCTTAGAAACTATGACTTGAATCTGGTTGAGTGTTTGGGGAGCTGTGTCACAGACTTCATGGTCATTTAATTCACAGCTTCTGACCCCTGCTCCCTGTCATGCTGACATTAAGGCTGACTGATTCAGTGTCTTGACATTACAGAGTCCTTGGCTTCTACCTGTGACATGTCTCCTGACCTAAAGATGATGACTCAAGTTTCTCCAACATTTCCAGGTATCTGGATAGGAGTATGAAAAACCATTACTATCTGGGAATGATTCATCTGAACTTAGATTTTATATATATACATGAGAGAGAGAGAGACTCAGAGAGAGGGCTGAGGAAGGGTCTCAATGGGTAAAATAATTGTATCAACATTCTAGCCAACTAGTAAGTTCTGGATTTGGTTAGAGACCCTAGCTTAAGCAATACAAAAGAACATATGACATATGACATTGACAGACCTCTGACCTAATCATGCAAGTGCACAGATAAGCATGTAACTATACCAACACATACACACAGATATAAAGGAGGAGATGGGGTGGGGGTGGGGGTAAAAGGAGCAAGTCCAGTTTGTTGACAACTGTCAGAATACATTGAATGCCTCACATTATGCTGAGGCAAAACATCTCTTTCGAGTGATTTTGGTATGTGTCTGCATAACAACTCGTTCAAAGGAAAATAGCTTTGCTTGAAGTGAGAATTTATCTGAAGGTGAAATAAGAGGATTGAATCCACTGTCTCTCTGGAAGCACTCAGAATTCTTATTCTCTTGGTGGGAGAGAGAGGAATGCTTTTGCTTCGTTTTTAATTTCTTCCCTACCTTTGGTCCACCAGGGATATCTCAGATTCAGAATGAAGTGTTAATATTCCACAGAAGACAAGTAGAAAGAATGGATGACTGGCTCTTGGCTACAAATGCCATGTGGAAGTATTTCCCAGAGTACCAACAATAGGAAACTTTCTCTTTTTACAAGAAAGTGAAGAAACTTCAGTTACTTTGCAAAAATAAAAAGGATATAGAGAACTGTCTGTCACTCAAAAAGAGTCGCAGCAATCAGGCATCCATGGGCAGATGCTTTAAATAACTCATCCTACCTACTACACAGTGCTTCCTCACATATACTGGACACAGAGGCCTGGCCGGGTCTTCATCCAGTTACAGTTGAACACTCAGCTCCCTGAAGTGACCTGGTGCCACGTGCCACACTTGTGACAGTGAGCACAGACTTGGAGCTCATGGATACTTCCCTGCGATGTTCACTCTGATTGGGTAGTGGAAAAGCTCACGTTAGTAGCTGCTCTTTCCCAGGTGAGGGAGAGATTGCCACATGTCCAGGCTGAGTGAAGAAGGAAGAAAATGTCTCATGGAAAGTGGCCTTGACTGTTTGTCAGACGAGGGTCCTCATAGCCCCACTCTTCTCTCATCAAGTGGCAAGTCTCAGCTCAGGCCCCAAACAATCACATGACTGCCTTGATGTCTTCTGTCATTTACGGGAATCGCTACAACAACCCAGTGCCAGCTGATCATTTTGGGGCTCCATCAGACGCTCCAGATTCTATCTTTCCCACTTAGACAACAGAACGTGGACTTTTGGCATAGACAGAAACTGTCACCAAGGATTCTTGCTGGGTTATGAGTCATATTGTGAAATCTGATCGGCTGAGATGACCCCACAGATAAGCTAAGGCTGAGTTGTTTCGGAACCTTCCTGATACGGTTGTGTTGGCTGTGTTCTTACTGCTCCGGGTGACTGACCCCTGATTAAAAGCTGGAGATACAATAGCAAGGAACTAGTTATGATTTTACCTGGCTCTTCCTGGTAGTGGTAGAACTCAAGTGCTGCCTCTGGTTTACCGACCACTTTTTCAGAACCTTAAGTTCTCTGAGTTCAGGTTCTGTTACTCCTGTAGCCCATGGAAAGATGTGCATCCTGCAGGTCCACGCTTCAGTGGAGACCAAGCAGGACAACACAAGCGTGAAACCTGGAGATGACCTCTGTACCCATTGTGTGAGTCAGCTTTCTGTCATAATGACAGATTCTAGACAAAGACAATCACAAGGAGAAAATGTTTTCTTTGGGCCACAGGTTCTGGGATTACAGTTTGGATAGGCTGGGTGGATTTAGACAGTGGTGAACCATGGAGGAGAGAGTGGAAAATCATTCATGCCTCTACCAGGATATAGAGGGAGACAGACGTGGGGATCCCACAAACTCCAAGAGCATTAGTGCCCTAACTTTATTTACATATTTTTCAACAGATATTTACTGACGATCATCTGTTCCTGGCAAAGCAAAGTGGGGGGAAATCAGAAAGACACACAACCTGTGGTCTGCATGATTGTGCTTCCACTTGACTCTCACCAAAGAGTCTCTGGCTGCTGTGGCATCCCATGGGGGTGGGGGTGGGGTGGGGGATGTATGCACGTGATAGAAAAAGTTAAGTACTGATGGAATGTAATGGGAGACCTCGCCCACCAGGCAGAAGTGCAGCCTGGATGGCAGAGGCCAGAAGTAATGCTTATTGACTTACTACTTTCTGAAGGTTTTAAAGCTATAAAGCTTCACGTTTGAGTGGCAGCCTCCCCAGTTCTTGACATAACACAGAGAGACTTCTGAGAAGAAGGAAGGAGACTAGTAAGGCTCGTCGGCAGGACAGGCATTACCAGACTATGGGCAGAGCCAGGACCATGGCTCCTGACTGAGCAAAGGGCAAGCATGTCTTGCTACATGGAACGTTCCTGTACCGAGGAAAGAGCTATGTGTGGTTGTCGACCCTTGGAAGCAGTCCCTGAGACCTGGAAGCCCATGTGCCCCCTTCGTTCTCAGAGGTCCTGCTCAGTTCCATTCTGCCAAGGCTGTCTCTGTTTAACTCTTGGGCACATGGTCACATAGTGACTTTGGGATCTCAGCTGGGAAAGTGTCTCTGACTCCCATGAGATGCTCTCCTCTTTCAACTAGGGAAGAGAGTTTAGCTACCACAAATATGTCTCCTCCCACATGAAAACAATGCTCCTTCCCCTTACCAGGTGGTCCATTCAGCAGCACTTCTGATCTTCAGGGTGACTCAGCAGCTCACACCCAGCCTACAGCCAGTCTCTCCCTTCTCCCCCTCCTCTCTCCTCTCTGTTGATCTCTGTAGTCTTTGTCCTCATCCTGAGGGCTAGCAGGTGGTCTGCCATGTTTGGTTTCTGAGAGCACTCAGGCACTGGTCTTGCCCTTCTTCTACATGACAACAATGCCTTATGTTTTCTAAACTCTGAGGGTGGTCTTCTCTATGGATTCCTGTGAAAGCATGCTATCACACATTCAGAAAACCAGGTCGGAGTACAGGTCACTGCAACTTCACAAAGTCACTCGGGTCATAGAGGGAGCATGCCAGGCTTCCAGCCGAAGCAGCTTGCCCGGTCAAGGTCACCTCCTATGATTTCGGTTGGGGAAAGAACTGCCTCTGTCCCCAATCTGTAGGTTATCTTTCTTTGTTGTCCCTATCTGGGGCCTGCTCCATTCTTTCCAGTGAGATTTCTCTATTAGCTTTGCCTTGTTTTGTCTTGGAAAAGAACAAGACTGCGTTAGGAACAGACTCTGTATGCCTTGTTTTGGCTTTGTTCTCCTATTTTCTGAGGTCTTTGCTCTGGGCACTGTAATTGGAAAGGCACTTACCACTCCGATTTATAACCATTATTAATTTGAATGCCACGTGCAGAGTGCAAGACTGGGAAGGCCCCGATCATTATCAATATTCTAACACCCTCAGAAAAATTAGTCAGATACCTACTGTCTATAAATCCTCTGCTCGAGGAGATATCTGTTGCCAGCAAAGATGATCAGGATGTAATGGAAGCGTTTAATGTAGAAAATGTTGTTCTATTTCTCTTCTTGATAGGACCAGACAACCTGGGTGTCAGGGTGGGGGAGCAAAGCTGCCGAGGAAGGCTGCCCAGGAAAAGCAATATGTTTGCCAGGCTGATCGATACGAAGATTAACTTAACCAAGCAGAAGACTTATCAATCTTACTATTGATCAGTTTAGCAAACGTATTGGTGTGCTGGTGTAGTATGACAGGGCCATCCGGGCGGCGCTTTATCAGGGCCTTGCCGTTAGAAGAGCAGTCTCCAGTGCTGGTGTGGGACCTCAGGCTCTGTGTGTGTGATAGACAAGGCTGACTCTGACTCCGAGGCAGTATCAGCACCCAGGGAAGGGAATTTGTGGAGAGGCTGGAACAGGGTCCTGCAGGTGAGTAAGAGGTAGTGGACTCAGGCTGAGCCAGCAAGCTCCAGCTCCTCAAGGGACTGCCATGACACTGAACATTTACTGTGAGCTTTGAGTTGTCGAATGTTTGGTAAAAGCTCAAGGAAAATGATGCCAAGTCCTCACATTTATGGAGGTGAATAGATCCTTAAACTTGGGTGCTGAGAAATAGTCAGTTTTCCTACAAAATGCTAGGAATATGCATAACAAATGGCATATGCTGTCACTTGAATCACTGCGATGAGTGTTTGTGGATTTTTGAGGCAGCATTTTTGAAGCTTTAATAATTTTTTATTTTGTTTATTCATTTAATAAGTAGCCATTACATTTGAAACCCAGTCTCATGGCTTCTGGTGCGACAGCAGTGGGTTTTAGGCATGTTTGTTACCCCTGCTCAAGACGAGGTATGGCCAGAATTGAGCCACAGCACCTCTGGGAACTGGTCTCCTTCTACTCTACACTAACTCACAGCACTAAAGGATGGAGTCTCAATTTCAGTATTTAAGAGTATTGTTATCTGCAACTCAAGTGGTTTTCTTATGAAGCTAAACTCCCATCCTAGTTAATTCCATAATTGGCCTCTTCATCTCATAAAGATAAACACTTGGCCAGGGATCGGTGGTCCGTTATCCCTGTCATAGCCTTTGTAATGGCAGTTCTACCCTAGAGGGACTAAGACAGTACCACACCTCTATACTGGAGACAGGATAGCACATGAGGATACCAGGGGGAGGGGGAGATTCCCTGAAGAGAAAAGAGCCTTGTGGGCTGGCTCTCAGCACTGTTTTGGGGGTCTGGGAACTCTGGTAGAAATTCCAGAGACATAAGACTCATAGTGTGATGACACAGGGGGATCCCTGGATTAGAAGTGGAGACTGCTCACTTCTCAATGTGAGTATATATCACAATTGCATGATAATTACGTTTTATCTGTTATATCTTATAGGCTTAGGCAAATAAAATGAGGGATCCCATATTACTTATTCATTCAAACACATTTATTGAAAGCTATATATTTTTTCTTATTCCAAGGGATGAGAGAAAAACCAAGAGTGTCTGGGCAGGAAGAACTCCACTGGAATGCCATGGAGGGCAGTGTCTGCACAGTAAGAGGAGCATAGTGTTCCTCTTGGACAGCAGAGCAGAAATTATTCTGATAGAGGGAAAGGGAAAGGCAGATTTCTCTCCTAGCTGACCTGGCCTGGGTTATTAACGCTGGATGCAGGAAGTTCCTTGAGAGGACTGGGTAACCTAAAAGTTGTGCTCGGGAGTCTGCACAGGTGAGGTGCTGGTGACCAATGTGAGGATACAGGCCTCCAGGGAAACAGGGCCTTTTCTCTTCAGGTCAGCTTTGGTCTGTGGAGGGGACATAGTACATTATTCAGTATTCACAAGGAGAGACAAAGACAAAGTTCTCAGCCACATACTCCTACTGAGAGCTCATGTTGCATCCTGCCAGTTCCAGGCAGCCCTGGGGCTGTGGAGTCTGGGACTTTGCCTCATACTACCCCATCACAGAGAAGACTGTCTTCCTCGTCATCCTTGTTCTCTCTCTCTCTCTCTCTCTCTCTCTCTCTCTCTCTCTCTCTCTGTGTGTGTGTGTGTGTGTGTGTGTGTGTGTGTGTGTGTGTGTGTGAATGACCTAAGATTTATGATTTTGGTTTGAGATTTTAATGCTAGAATTTAAAGTAGTTTCTAGCTTTAGCTTTGGAAGTTAAAAATATTGAAGGGAAACATATTCACTTCCATGTTTCCTAGTTTAGTTGAGCAGCTTTTATATGCTAATTATAAAGCATGTATTCAGTGAGGGAAACTAATAACCTGAAAACAATACAATCTTGGTCAATAGATGGTGTCATGACAATAAGGAGCCCATTTAGTGGATGGGCTTGGGATGAGTTCTGATTCCTAGGGTCCACCTGGGCCAGAATGACTTAAATCTCTAGGATGGGAATCCAAAAGTACTGAATTATAACACAGCCTCATTCTGGTTAATACTAACATCCCTCAAGTCTTAGAAATAATCTAATGAGGAGGCTTGCTTTGAGTTTATTATGATCAGTGTTTGGATGCTCCAGGGTATATATTAGAAAAGTAAATAGTAGTTCAATACACACATACAGTAGACATAGAATCTACACACACACACAAACACACACAGTAAAGAATTATAGAATTCATACACACATAGTAGAGTTACTTAATCTACACACAATAGTGGAGTTATAGAATCTACATACGTAGTAGAGTTGTAGAATTTACACACACATAGTAGAGTCATAGTTTCTACAAATACACGTAAGCTGTGAGTCTCTTCAGTTGGACCATAGACACTTCATGAAGATTTGGGTTAAAAATCTTGATTTGGCTTTCCTTGCCCCGGACCCCATCCCTGGGCACCAGCCATTCCAGGGAAGACCTGCCCAACTTGGCCCCAGGTTCTGGCCACCGGGCAGGTTCCCTGCTAGCCCCACCTGGAAGGATCCCCTTCTCCAAGACCCCTGGCAGGCCCTGCAGTCTCCACGCCCTGCCCCCACTCCCATCTCCCTGAGCCCCAAGCCTCTTCCTCAGACTTAGAGGCCAGCCCCCAGCTCCCATCTTGCTCTGGACTTCCCTTTTGGAAAACTGGTGAGTGCCCTTCCTTGCCCCAGACCCCATCCCTGGGCACCAGCCACTCCAGGGAAGACCTGCCCAACTTGGCCCCAGGTTCTGGCCACCGGGCAGGTTCCCTGCTAGCCCCACCGGGAAGGATCCCCTTCTCCAAGACCCCTGGCAGGCCCTGCAGTCTCCACGCCCTGCCCCCACTCCCATCTCCCTGAGCCCCAAGCCTCTTCCTGAGACTTAGAGGCTGGCCCCCAGCTCCCATCTTGCTCTGGACTTCCCTTTTGGAAAACTGGTGAGTACCCTTCCTTGCCCCAGACCCCATCCCTGGGCACCAGCCACTCCAGGGAAGACCTACCCAACTTGGCCCCAGGTTCTGGCCACCGGGCAGGTTCCCTGCTAGCCCCACCTGGAAGGATCCCCTTCTCCAAGACCCCTGGCAGACCCTGCAGTCTCCACGCCCTGCCCCCACTCCCATCTCCCTGAGCCCCAAGCCTCTTCCTGAGACTTAGAGGCTGGCCCCCAGCTCCCATCTTGCTCTGGACTTCCCTTTTGGAAAACTGGTGAGTGCCCTGCTTTGCCCCGGACCCCATCCCTGGGCACCAGCCACTCCAGGGAAGACCTACCCAACTTGGCCCCAGGTTCTGGCCACCGGGCAGGTTCCCTGCTAGCCCCACCTGGAAGGATCCCCTTCTCCAAGACCCCTGGCAGGCCCTGCAGTCTCCACTCCCTGCCCCCACGCCCATCCGCCTGAGCCCCAAGCCTCTTCCTGAGACTTAGAGGCCGGCCCCCAGCTCCCATCTTGCTCTGGACTTCCCTTTTGGAAAACTGGTGAGTACCCTTCCTTGCCCCAGACCCCATCCCTGGGCACCAGCCACTCCAGGGAAGACCTGCCCAACTTGGCCCCAGGTTCTGGCCACCGGGCAGGTTCCCTGCTAGCCCCACCTGGAAGGATCCCCTTCTCCAAGACCCCTGGCAGGCCCTGCAGTCTCCACGCCCTGCCCCCACGCCCATCCGCCTGAGCCCCAAGCCTCTTCCTGAGACTTAGAGGCCGGCCCCCCAGCTCCCATCTTGCTCTGGACTTCCCTTTTGGAACACTGGTCTGGCTGAACCAAGTGTGCGGATAAGGCCAGTAACGAACCACAAGGAGATGGGCAGACGTCAAGGCAGAAACATATACAACAAAATGAATAGCAATACAGCATCACCAGGCCCTAGCCCTCCTCCAACACCTAGACCTGAACATCAGAAATTGGAAGAAGCAGAAGAAAACAGCCTTATGAATGACATCATGAAGAAGCTAGAGGCTTGTGTAGAGGAAAAGACAAAAAAAATGTGAAGAACGCTGTAAACAACTAGAGGAAAGGGCAAACAAATTAGAAGAAATCAATAAAGTCCTGGAAGAAAACAATAAAATACTGAGAGAAAATCAAGAAAAATCAATGAAACAAATGAAGGAAACAGTCCAAGACCTGAAAAGGGAAATAGAAAAAATGAAGAAGACACAAACAGAAGGAATGCTGGAAATAGAAAATCTGAGAAAACGATTGGGAACTTCAGATGCAAGTATAATCAACAGAATGCAAGAGATGGAAGAGAGGATCTCTAGCGTTGAAGATACAGTAGAAGAAATACATTCATCAGTCAAAGAAAACACTAAAGCCAACAAAGTCATGAACCAAAATGTCCAAGAAATTTGGGACACCATGAAAAGACCAAACTTAAGAATAATAGGGGTCGAAGAAGGAGAAGAATACCAACTCAAGGGCACAGAAAATATATTCAACAAGATCATAGAAGAAAACTTTCCCAACTTAAAGAAGGAAATGCCTATGAAGATACAAGAAGCTTATAGAACACCAAACAGACTAGACCCCCAAAAAAAGTCCCCTCGCCACATAATAGCTAAACAACTAAACGTACAGAATAAAGAAAGAATATTAAGAGCAGCAAAGGAAAAAGGCCAAGTGACATATAAAGGCAAACCCATCAGAATAACACCCGATTTCTCAATGGAGACTTTGAAAGCCAGAAGAACCTGGACAGATGTAATGCAGACACTAAGAGACCATGGATGTCAGCCTAGACTAATATACCCAGCAAAACTTTCAATCACCATAGATGGAGTGAACAAGACATTCCATGACAAAGCCAGATTTAAACAATACTTATCCACAAACCCAGCCCTACAGAAAGCACTAGAAGGAAAATTCCAACCTAAGGAAGTCAGATACACCCTCGAAAACACAGGCAACAGATAAAGCCACACCAGTAAACCCCAACGTATAGAAGTACCCACACATCACCACCAAAAAATAACAGGAATGAACAATCACTGGTCATTAATTTCCCTCAATATCAATGGACTTAATTCACCTATAAAAAGACATAGACTTACAGAATGGATACGAAAGCAGGACCCATCTTTCTGCTGCATACAAGAAACACATCTCAAATTCGAAGATAGACACTACCTAAAAATAAAAGGCTGGGAAAAGACTTTCCAATCAAACGGTCTTAAGAAACAAGCGGGTGTAGCCATCCTGATATCCAGCAAAATAGACTTCAAACTAAAATCAATCAAAAGAGATCAAGAAGGGCATTACATACTCATCACAGGAAAGATCCACCAAGATGAAGTCTCAATTCTGAATATTTATGCCCCAAACACAAGGGCACCCACATATGTAAAAGAAACATTACTAAAGCTTAAATCACATATAAAACCCCACACATTAATAGTGGGAGACCTCAACACCCCACTTTCACCACTGGACAGATCTCCCAAATTGAAACTTAACAGAGAAATAAAGGACTTAACTGATGTCATGACTCAAATGGACTTAATCGATATCTACAGAACATTCCATCCTAACAAAAAAGAATATACCTTCTTCTCAGCACCCCATGGAACCTTCTCTAAAATTGACCACATACTTGGCCACAAAACAAATCTAAACAGATACAAAAGAATTGGAATAACCTCCTGTGTTCTATCAGACCACCATGGTCTAAAGTTGGATTTCAACAACAACAAAAACTACAGAAAACCTGCAATCTCATGGAAACTGAATAATACCCAACTGAATCACCAATGGGTTAAGGAAGAAATAAAGAAAGAAATTAAAGACTTCCTAGAGATCAATGAAAATGAAGACACCACATACCCAAATTTATGGGACACTATGAAAGCAGTACTAAGAGGGAAATTCATAGCACTAAATGCCCACATAAATAAGTTGGAGAAATCTCACACTAGAGACTTAACAGCATACCTGAAAGCTCTAGAACAAGAAGAAGCACAGTCTCCCAGGAAAAATAGACGCCAGGAAATTATCAAAGTGAGAGCTGAAATCAATAAAATAGAAACAAAGAGAACAATACAAAAAATTAATGAAACAAAGAGTTGGTTCTTTGAGAAAATCAACAAGATAGACAAGCCCTTATCCAAACTAACCAAAAGACAGAGAGAGAGCATCCAAATCAACAAAATCAGAAATGAAAAGGGGGACATAACAACAGACATTGAGGAAATCCAGAGAATCATCAGGTCATACTTCAAAAACCTCTATTCGACAAAACTGGAAAACCTAAAAGAAATGGATAACTTTCTGGATAGGTACCACATACCTAAGTTAAATCAAGACCAGATAAACTATTTAAATAGTCCAATAACCCCTAATGAAATAGAAACAGTCATTAAAAGTCTCCCAACCAAAAAAAGCCCAGGACCAGATGGTTTCAGCGCAGAATTCTACCAGATCTTCAAAGAAGAGTTAATACCAATACTCTCTAAATTGTTCCACACAATAGAAACAGAAGGAACATTACCAAACTCCTTCTACGAGGCTACAATTACCCTAATTCCTAAACCAAACAAGGATACAACAAAGAAAGAGAACTACAGACCGATCTCCCTCATGAACATTGATGCAAAAATACTCAATAAAATACTGGCAAACAGACTCCAAGAACACATCAAAACAATTATCCACCATGATCAAGTAGGATTCATTCCAGGGATGCAAGGGTGGTTCAACATACGAAAGTCCGTCAATATAATACACCATATAAACAAACTCAAAGAAAAAAACCATATGATCATCTCACTGGATGCAGAAAAGGCATTTGACAAAATCCAACACCCCTTCATGATAAAGGTATTAGAGCGATCAGGAATACAGGGAACATACCTAAACATAATAAAGGCAATTTACAGCAAGCCAACAGCCAACATCAAATTAAATGGAGAGAAACTCAAAGCAATTCCACTAAAATCAGGAACGAGGCAAGGCTGTCCACTCTCCCCATACTTATTCAATATAGTACTTGAAGTTCTAGCCAGAGCAATAAGACAACATAAGGAGATTAAGGGGATACAAATTGGAAAGGAAGAAGTCAAGCTTTCCCTATTTGCAGATGACATGATAGTATACTTGAGCGACCCCAAAGATTCCACCAAGGAACTGATACAGCTTATAAACACCTTCAGCAACATAGCAGGATACAAGATCAACTCAAAAAAATCAGTAGCCCTCCTATATACAATGGACAAAGAAGTGGAGAAGGAAATCAGAGATACATCACCCTTTACTATAGCCACAAATGACATAAAATACCTTGGGGTAACACTAACCAAGCAAGTGAAGGACCTATATGACAAGAACTTTAAGTCCCTGAAAAAAGAAATTGAAGAAGATGTCAGAAAATGGAAAGATCTCCCATGCTCATGGATAGGCAGGACTAACATAGTAAAAATGGCAATCTTACCAAAAGCAATCTACAGATTCAATGCAATCCCCATCAAAATACCAACACAATTCTTCACAGACCTGGAAAGAATAATACTCAAATTCATATGGAAAAACAAAAAACCCAGGATAGCCAAAGGAATCCTGTACAATAACACAACTTCTGGAGGCATCACGATCCCTGACTTCAAGCTCTACTATAGAGCTACAGTAATAAAAACAGCTTGGTACTGGCATAGAAACCGACATGTGGACCAATGGAATCGAATTGAAGACCCTGACATTAATCCGCACACCTATGAACATATAATTTTTGACAAAGAAGCCAAAAGTGCACAATGGAAAAAAGAAAGCATCTTCAACAAATGGTGCTGGCAAAACTGGATATCAACATGTAGAAGGCTGCAAATAGATCCATATCTATCACCGTGCACAAAACTTAAGTCCAAGTGGATCAAGGACCTCAACATAAATCCAGCTACTCTGAACCTGCTAGAAGAGAAAGTAGGAAGTAGTCTTGAACGCATTGGCATTGGAGACTACTTCCTAAATAGAACACCAGTAGCACAGACTCTGAGAGAAACAATCAATCAATGGGACCTTTTGAAACTGAGAAGCTTTTGTAGAGCAAAGGATACGGTCAACAAGGCAAAGCGACAGCCTACAGAATGGGAAAAGATCTTCACCAACCCCACATCTGACAGAGGACTGATATCCAGAATATATAAGGAACTCAAGAAATTAGACATCAAAATGCCCAACAGTCCAATTAAGAAATGGGCTATAGAACTAAACAGAGAATTCTCAACAGAGGAAACTCAAATGGCCGAAAGACATTTAAGGAATTGCTCATCATCCCTAATCATCAGGGAAATGCAAATCAAAACAACTCTGAGATACCACCTTACGCCTGTCAGAATGGCTAAGATCAAAAACACTGAAGACACCTTATGCTGGAGAGGATGTGGAGCTAGGGGAACTCTCCTCCACTGCTGGTGGGAATGCAAGCTTGTACAACCACTTTGGAAATCAATATGGCGCTTTCTTAGAAAATTGGGAATCAATCTCCCCCAAGATCCAGCTATACCACTCTTGGGCATATACCCAAGAAATGCTCAACCACACCATAAGAGCACTTGTTCAGCTATGTTCATATCAGCATTGTTTGTAATAGCCAGAACATGGAAACAACCCAGATGCCCTTCAACTGAAGAATGGATAAACAAAATGTGGTACATATACACAATGGAATACTACTCAGCAGAAAAAAACAATGGCATCATGAGGTTTGCAGACAAATGGATGGATCTAGAAAAAATCATCCTGAGTGAGGTAACCCAGACTCAGAAAGACAAACATGGTATGTACTCACTCATAGCAGGATACTAGACATGAAACAAGGATGAATTGTCTGCTACTCACATCACCAGGGAGGCTACCCGGAAAACAGGACCCCAAGAAAGACACAGGGATCGCCCAATGACAGAGAAATGGAATGAGATCTACATGAACAGCCTGGACATGAGTGGGGGTAATGAAAGGCGAGGGTCGAGGGAAAGAGAGCTTGGGGAGCGGGAGATCCCAGCTGGATCAACAACAGAGAGGGAGAACAAGGAATAGGAGACCATGGTAAATGAAGACCACATGAGAACAGGAAGAAGCAAAGTGCTAGAGAGGCCCACAGAAATCCACAAAGATACCCACACAACAGACTGCCGGCAATGGTCAAGATACAGCCCGAACTGACCTACTCTGGTGATGGGATGGCCAAACACCCTGATTGTTGTGCTAGAAACCTCATCCAACTACTGAGGGATCTGGATGCAGAGATCCATGACTAGGCCCTGGGTGGATCTCTGGGAGTCCAATTAACGAGAATGAGGAGGGTTTATATGAGCGAGAATTGTTGAGACCAAGGTTGGATAAAGCACAGGGACAAATAGCCAAATAAATGGAAACACATGAACTATGAACCAATGGCTGAGGGGTCCCCACTGGATCAGGCCCTCCGAATGGGTGAGACAGTTGATTGGCTTGATCTGTTTGGGAGGCATCCAGGCAGTGGGACCAGATCTTGTGCTCATTGCATGAGTTGGCTGTTTGAAACCTGGGGCCTATGCAGGATTGTTTGGCTCGGCCTGGGAGGAGGGGACTAGACCTACCTGGACTGAGTCTACCAGGTTGACCTCAGTCTGTGGGGAAGGCTTTGCCCTGGAGGAGATGGGAATGGGGGGGGGGGGGCGTTGGGGGGAAGGTGAGGGGGACGGGAGGGGGGGGAGAACAAGGGAATCCGTGACCGATATGTAGAACTGAATTGTATTGCAAAATAAATTAAAAAAACAAAAACAAAAACAAAAACAAAAACAAAAAAAATCTTGATTTGAACTTGCTTTTAACTCATCCTTGACCCGGTAAATAAGACATTACACCATCAGATTGTTTCAGGAGCTCTGATGGAGACTGGAGAATCAAATCATAAAGCTGATTTATCTTCTGTGAACCCCACTATAGTCTTTGCCTTGACATGTGGTCATGGCAAACACAGATAGAAGAAACTCCCAGAAGCCTTTGTTCCTCCTGGGAGGTGCACCTGTGCTGTGAACCTCCTTTGACGGTGTGTGTGGACCACAGGGTGTAAGCCAGGTGAGACGGTTTGTATTCCTGGAAGAGGTAAGCCACAAGGCTTAGGCTAGCACGGGTAAAAGTTGTGTCAGGATAGGTTTTGTGAGCCAGAGTGCTTCCACTAGTAAATTTGGTTTTTACATGTCAAACTGACTGTAGAGGAATATGCTCACTGATGTCATGAAGTTATACTTTGGCATCAGGATGAGCTTTCCAACTCTCAGGAGCCTGAGTAAAGTGGCTACTTTAAAAGGCCCTGTTGACTGCTCCAAGATGCTGTAGGACAAGGACTGGGCCATTAGTCTTCCCTGGGGACTCAAGCTTGGACTAGTTCACTGAAGAGAGTAACTGTTCAGCCTCCTGAATCAAGGTAACTAGATTCTGGTAAATGCTAGAGTAAGAAGCAAAATTGTTCTCAACCTGATTCTTGGCAACTAGGAGGGCTATGGAGTCAAAGGCTCTATGAAGCCCCAGGACAGGAGGCATGCCCCCCGCAGTGGCTGCTTCATACCGTGTCTGGGCCCAGACCTGCAAAGCACTTACCTGCCATTCATCAGGTGGATATCTGTGGCTTCCGACCCACTGATGGCCGCTCTCATGCCGTCGGCTGTGCTGTAGCTGCTACATGGGAAGGCCACTTCCTCACCTCCCACAGGTTCTCCCCTGGAGTCGACATCACACACCGGTGGAATGGTTAACTGTGTTGACTACGGAAGCTGCTGACCATAGAACCCAGAATCTTTCTGCACAGAACTAATTGGCCATGTGGGGCCCAGGTCGCTAACTTGGTCTCATTAGCACCAAGTTTTACTTACTGGCCTAGCTGACCCGTGTCCAGTGCCATCGTTTTCATCAAAAGGTTAGATGAATCCCACCCTCAGAATTCACCACTCATTACCATTTCCATCACAGTTGCTAAAATTTAGGGGGCAGACAGTCTGAGGGAAACATGCTGGGAAGCTCCCTGCGTTTCTTCCAACTGAACGTCCTGTGTTTTAGAGTTAGCCCTTGCACAGCAAGTTCCAGAGACTGGAAGCTATTCCTTTGACCAGGTCATGGGGGGAAGGTGTGACCTGGCCCTTCAGGCATGAGATGCAGAAGGCAGAACACTGGAACTGGATTCATGTAGCCTGTTCAGACACAGAGCAGCTTGTTTTCCCTAGGTGCCACGGGTAACCCGGGAAGAACAAGGAACATAAAAGGAATTTACCTAAATGCATATGAATGGATGTGACATCAGAATGAAGGTATGTTTGTTGGTTCATTCATTCGTTCACTCATTTATTCATTCTTCCATTCTTGTACTAGTCACTGAACACATGGCATCCCCAAGATCCACCAACCCTGGCATTTTATTTGGGTGCTAGGGAACTCTAGTCTGTGTTGTGCAGGAATTGCTTTATCCACTGCCCTAATTCTCTGCCCTCAGAATTTTTGCCCTTTCTCCTCTGGAGCCCTCCATAGGAGTGTCCTACGACCCACTAGCAAGGCACTAAGAAGAGGGCACACAGATGAAAGCCAAGGTGGAGTGGAAAGTGGGGACTACTATGAGCAGCACTATACTTGGTTACTATATTCTGGAAATGACTACAGGGCTTCAAGTATTCTGCATCTTATTAAACAGTAATTGTTATGAGTCATTAGTAAAAGGACCAATGCCAGAGTCACAAATATGGAGCAATATGGGATTACTTTGGGCTAAGATGTTTAGACCCACTCCCTTGAGAAGGGAACACACTGAGGCAGTTCTGCTGGGAAGAGCCAGGAGATGCATTTGTGTGGTTGGAGCATTCACCAAGGATATGACCTGTATACAAGGCAGGTGCAGCTAAGAACTCATCCAATCCTGGAACTGAGATAATCTGCTCAGATAGATCAAAGCCTGGCATCTGTCATCTATCTGTTTCCACCATCAAGGCATTGGCTGACCTGATGTGACTTTGGGCAAAGCATGACATATTCTTTAGCAAGTAGTATTCCAAGTACTTGGATGATCCCTTTATCCCTGAGATGGGCACTGAGCTAGAGAACTCATGTTCAATATAAGGGTTTGTAAGGGTGACTTCACATCATAGTTACCAATATCTGATGAGACAGAACTTGATGGAGGAAAGGATTTGCTTTGGCTCACAGTTTAAATACATGAAGTCCACCATGACAGGAACGCATGGTGGCGGAAGCAGCTTGGTCCTTGATGCTAGCCAGGGAACAGAGAAGGAATGATGTTTCTCAAGTGTCTCCCTTTTCTCTTTTTATTCAGTCTGGGGTCCTAGCCATGGGGTGATGTCATCCACATTAAGGGTGTGTACTCTCTCTTTAGTTAACTCTCTCTCTCTCTCTCTGGAAATGTCCTTTTGGTAAAACAAAAGACATGTCTCCTAGGTGATTCTAAATCCAGGCAAGGTGATGATGAAGATCAGCTGTCACCCTGTGGGCGAGCCTGTCCTTGTGGGGGTCACTCATGCCATGTCTCTGTAAATGGTTACCACCCAACTTCTGTTTGAAACTTCTATTTTTGTCTTAACTCTGGGCAACTAGGCAAACTGGCTGCTTTCCTTTTTATTGTTTCTCATTTGCTAGCCTGGTTCTGGAGTGCTCAGATTTGTCTCCTCTATTGAGATAGCTATGTCTGTCTCTAATTTTCACCTCTTGTTGATGTAGATGCAGGCAAAAACAGTGGGAAAGTCAGCCTTTTTTTTTCCCTAACATAGACATCTATTCTTTCCTATTCTCAGTTCTCTAAGTAGTCAAATGGAGACACCATGTCCTTCCTTATCTTTCTCTCAGCTAAATGGAGAGCTCTGATGTCACCAGAGCTTTGCTGCACGTGGGACTAACCAGTAGAAGAGGAAATAAACCCTTTTGCACAGGACCATAAAAGGCTCAGCTGCTCTATCCTTCCATTGTGCCACATGGGTGACTGTCACAAGATAGTGTTGGCAAAGGAAGCAGACTATGGTAATGCCAGATTCACCTGTCAAACGCGTTCTAGAAGTTAGTACAATCGTTTCAGTTTTCTCTGTGTTAAACTCTGTCATCGCCTCTTAAAGACCTGCATGTCACCCTGTTTACAGGTTGCACATGCAGCTGGACACAGTGATGACACTCCTAAATGTGGCAGGTGATTCCTTGAAATTGGAATATACAGAGTAGGCATACTGGGGAACAGAAGCATGCTGCCTTCTTCTACAAAACTGAAAATCCCCAAACGCAAACAAGTGATAACTTCTGCCTCCAGGACAATTGCATCTTGTATCCTAGCTACGGCTCAGGTGACTGCACAGGACCCACCCAGATTAAGGAAGATTGCTCTGGGGAAGGAGTACCTCCGCAGTACACACAGGGAGAGCTGTGGAGAACACACCACACATGGAAACAACTTCATGGTATTATGAACCAGATCTTTACAATAAAATGAAACATAAACCAATTCTTTGCCTCAGTTTTTGTATTACTAGAATGAAATTGGAAAAGATGATCTTCAAATTTCTTCCACTTTAAAGCTATTGCAAACCGTTTGGAATACATCACCACTGCCACCATCAACACCATAATCACCATCACCATGACCATCACTAACACCACCATTATCATCCACAGCATCACCATCACCCGGATCACTATCACCATCATTATTGATATTACTACTGTCACCATCAACACCACTATCATCACCATGACCACCATCACCAGCATCACCACCAACACCACCATCATCAATGCTAATATCACCATGATCATCACTGCCATCACCATGACCCATGACCGTCATTGCCAGCATCACCACAACCATCACCATCACATCATCATTGCTAACATCATCATCACTGTGATCACTATCACTGTCATCATCACCACCACCATCATCACCATCCTCATCATCACTACCATCCTCTTCCTCATCACCAGCATCACCAGCATTATTGCCATCACCACCATCATCCCTCCTTATCAATTTAGCTATCTAATACAGAAATAGGTCACTAGTATTACACAGAAAACATGACCCCTGAGTCTTTTCTGTCTAAATCCATACTTAGAGCAGTGCAGCCTGTCAGAGCCGAACCTTTTGGTTTTGCTCTAAGAGGTTAGCCTTGCTGACTCTGGTCTCTGCTGGGCTCTTCTAGTCCATACACGCATGTGATGTCCTGACATTGTACCTGACATAATGGTGTGAAGCCACTTCTACCTCACATGTTCCATCGGGAGATTCTGATCGTTGCGCTTGGTTAGGTGCTCACTGGGTGAGTGGGGGATTGCCATGGTTAGTCCAAAGTGTCAACCTGACTGGGTTGTAGGGCAGCTAGAGAGCTGAGAGAGAGAGAGAGAGAGAGAGAGAGAGAGAGAGAGAGAGAGAGAGAGAGAGAGACAGAGAGAGAGACAGAGAGAGAGACAGAGAGACAGAGAGACAGAGAGACAGAGAGAGACAGAGAGAGAATGTATGTGTGTGTGTGTGTGTGTGTGTGTGTGTGTGTGTGTGTGTGTGTCTGTGTGTGTGTATGTCTGTGTGTGTACCTGTGTGTGTGTTTTCCTCAGTTTCTGTTTCTTTGGACACACCAATATAAAGGTACTTAGGGGCTGGGGAAATAGTTCAGCTGGTAAAGTGTTTGCTGCACAGGTGTGAGGACCTGAGTTTGAGTCCAGCCCCCACCTTAAAAGCCAGGCATGTAGTGCATGCTTGTAATCCCTGTGTTGGGGTGGCAGAATCAGGCAGATTCCTGACACTAACAAGCTACCCTAGCCTAGTCAGGGAGCTCCAGGTCCCAGGGAGAGACATTGTCTCAAAAACTATGGTGGAAGAGCAAGAAGGATGGTTCAGCAGTTAAAAGTACCTGCTGCTCTCTTAGAGGCCTCAGGCTTAGTCGGCAGCACCCTCGTCAGGTGGGGTGGTCCATAAACACCTGTAATTCCAGTTGCAGGAGATCTGATCCTCCCTTCTGGTCTCTGCAGACACTGCATATACATAGTACACATACAGACAAGCAGGCACTACACACACACACACACACACACACACACACACACACACACACACACACACACATTTAAAGGGGGAAAAGATAAGCTGAATACCAGAACTTGAAGGTAAGACCCTATTGCCAAGGATGTCATGTGCTTTGCTCACAGATAGAGAGAAATCAAACTGCCACTGGTCTGGAAATAGCCTCCCTATTGGCTAACTTTTGTGGTGCCAGAAAGTGCTACACGGGCTGCTAGGGGAGAATAGTCATAAAACAGTTTTATCTAGCCATGAATCTCATAACCTACAACAATGGCCTGCCAGATATGGTGTGTCCTCTGCTACGATAATGGTGTGATCACTAGGGGCATAACCAACCACTTTCTGATTGGATTTGAGCCTTACTCTTCAAGGAGGGAACTCGTACCTGGCTCTATAAACCTGGTCAAGAGCCTGTGGCTGGAGAAGTCACAAGCCCAAGGGGAGAACCTGCGGCGGTTGCTTTGATGAATGGTTATGCTGTCAAACTGCCTTCTGAGGACTTCTATTTGTACTTGTTGATGAGTGCTACTTCCACCCTTCCTCAGAGAAGCTCTGTCCTGCTGCAAGTAGCCAAGAATGAAGAGACCAACACTGTCTGAGAATGAGTGAGTGATGGTGGAGTGCTCAGCCCAAAGTAGAACTATGGCACCCCTCAAAGGCTCAGACAGCAAAATGGAAGACAGGAAGGAGAGGTGTAAAAGCAGAGGATGGAGAGATGTGCAGAAGTTCTCTGGACCTGACGGAGTAGTTACACTCAGGAACTTAACTGCGGCTGTGGTTTTCTGCACAGGACTTGCACAAGACTGGGCCTGCCTGTTCCTACTTCATGTGGATAGGGAGAGTCCCACGAGGTCCGATCCCTATCAGGGACCATTGGCTATTAGTGATTGTTGGGAGGCGGCCATTTTCTCTAGTGGTGTAGCCACTGGTAAGTGGCCCTTATGCTCGTAAACAACCTCCTACCTCCGAGAAGAAATGTTCTGGTGATAGATGGAGAGGATACGGTGGGAGTGTACACCAAGACAACCTAGATTCATTATCAACGTGTATCAAACTAGCAATCAATAAATGTTTCAGATATTAAAGTAAGGGTTGGATTGGGTGGCTCTTGAGAAACAACACCCGAGGCTGACCTCTGTCATGCATGTATTTATATACGTGTGCACATGCACACACATACAATCTACACATACACTATATGACTACATGTCTATATTTATACCCACATATATATCAATACCAATATAAGTATTGGCTATATATGTCAATATACAGGGCTATGTATGCCCGTGTGTGTGTGTGCGTGTGCGTGTTCGTGTGCGTGTGCGTGTGCGTGTGTGTGTGTGTGTGTGTGTGTGTGTGTGTGTGTGTGTTAGACCAGCCTGCGTCAACCATCCACTCAAACCCATCAGCTGTAGTGTATAGGCACATTGTATAGAGACTGTGCTCCTGTGCTCCTGGTAGGAATTTAGTGGCCACCAGTCTGACATTCATGGTGCAGCAGAAGTTGAGTACTATATAGCATCAGCTAGCAAATGACAGTAGACATGAGTACCTGGATGTCACCCCTCAACCCATAGAGGCAGTGTGGTGCCTCACAGTCACACACAATCCAGTAATGAAATGATGGCACTGACCTCAGAAAGGCTTCTGGTTCTGGGGTTGTTGGTCACTGGCAATGTTTCAAAAGGTTCAGTACTTAATCGTGTGTGTGTGTGTGTGTGTGTGTGTGTGTGTGTGTGTGTGTGTGTGTTAAGGATAATCCTTTCAGTTAAACTCTATCCATATTTTTGAATATAAATATTCATATGAGTATTTGTCCCTGGAATAGATTTATGGGGGAGGTTTTGGGTGATGGGGAGACCGTCAGTTCTTAGAAATGCAGAGCTTGTGTGAAGTGGCAGACACAGTGCTTCCACTGCAGTGGAGTTGCCACAAGATTTGTGCAATGCCAGGTTTCCAGTTCATTTTGTGTGGCGGGGGGCGACTATTCAGCTTTGCAGCATGATTAGTATACAGTGAAGCTTAGTAAGTGCTTATTGTAGGAAGATGGATGCCTGCACATTCATAAACTCTTTCAAAAAAGAAACACATGGGCAAGACACCTGTCTATTGTCCCACCGTTATCAGAGAGCTTTGTAATTAATTTCATCAGAAACTGGATAATGGAAAAGGATATTGGTAAATTGAGAGCTTTGTGATGGTAAAAATTAACTCATTTAATTTAATGAAGCTTTATGTTGCTTCCACCTCGAAACAAGAGATCTGTCTGACTCTACATATATGCATATGTTCTTATCAGTAATTATCCTGATATCTCCTGAGATTCAAAAATATGGATGAGGTTTAAATGAAATGATTCTCCTCAGCTCACAGAGATGTACATATTTGAGTATTGTTGATTGTTCAGTTTATAAAGCCTGAGATAAACAGATTTAATAAATGTTATCACGAGTAAGCCAACTCTGTTGGTATCAAGGGAAACAAACATTTAAATCTTTATGACAAAAAAATCCTGTGTAAGTAACTTAGCAGGGTCTGTCTCTAATATGGGGATTCCCACGAGCTCCTCAGGGACTCTCACTAAACTGTGATTATTCCTAATCTATAGCAACATAGGGATTCCCACCAGCTCCTCGGGGACACTCACTAAAATGTGACTGTTCCTAGAAGACCTGTCTCTTTCCCCACACATTCACCTCACCCACCTCTCCCCCATGGATGAAGGCACCATCCTTTCTTTGAGTCTGAGCACTAGCTGCTTCCATTTCTCTGCAACCCTAGCGATTGCTCCACGATGCTTGGGAATGTGGGACTGTCCCTTCCACGCTGCTTCTTGCTACCTGTCCTCCTTGTGCTTTGGATTGGGTCCATTCTCTAGAGGGCTCTGAGGTCCACAGGAGCTGTGAGGCTGCCCTCTCCGCAGCCTCTGCTGTGGTGCCCTGGGCATTCCAGCTCCACATCTCTTCGTTGTTGGGCCGAGACTGTTCCTTCACACTTTTCCCACCGCCTCCCTCCATTACCCTCTTGAACCTCAGGGCTTGGTGCCAATGTCATCTCTTAGGCTCGCTCTCTTCACTCCTTGATTATTGCCTCTGCCATCACCACCAAGAAAAGTCTGTGTGGTGAATGGCTACTTCCTGTGTCTTCCTGTCTCTCTGTCCACTGCAGCTGCTGACAAATGTTCCTGTATTTATACCCTGGCTGGGACCTGGGCAACTGGTGATTCTTAACTGAAAGCCTGGTGTAGAGGAAGCAGAGGCAAGGGTGAGGAAAGAGGAGTCTTGCCCAGGAGGAAGTGTATCTGGTACCTTCTTGTGGAAAGCTTAAAGTCTACTTGCTTAGTGGCATTTGCCATGAAACAGCACATCTACCAACATGCTAATGTGGATTAGACTGAGCAGCCCATGGAAGCTGCATCGTTAGTACTCACTCAAGCCAACATTATAGCAAGGGACTCAAGAGACCGGAGGGTATAGCACCTGTGACCATGGTCATCCTTCCCAAGAGAGATGTCCTTACATTCCCTCGAGTATATGACAATCCATCTGTTTAGAGATAATCAGATGTCCATGGTCAAGAATCTTCTGGACAGAGACTAGGCCACACTTTACTAATTTACTTGTGTATAACAGTCACAGGGAAGTTCTTCACGGACTTAGCTTTCACTTTTACTCCAAACTGGGGTCCCGGGCAACATAGTCGGATTCACTTCACACACAAGTTGTGGCTAATGGGAACTTTGTATGATGGGAACTCTGAAGATCCATCCATTAAGGAGAACTACAAAATAACTACATCTGTAAAACCTACAAAATAATCATAAAATGATTGAGAAATTCATTAGCCATAGGGTTGTGAAAAAAATAATGATAAGTAATTTTTTTTTTCAAGACAGGGTTTCTCTGTGTAGCTTTGTGCCTTTCCTGGAACTCGCTTTGGAGACCAGGCTGGCCTTGAACTCACAGAGATCCTCCTGGCTCTGCCTCCCAAGTGCTGGGATTAAAGGTGTGCGCCACCACCGCCCGGCTGATAAGTAATTTTGTTTATTCCACAGGTGGTTATATGCTATCTGCTATGTGGTAGATGTTGATATAGATGCTGAGGATGAGAGAGCGAAGGAGGAGACCCTCCCACTTCAGAGCTTACCTTCCAATATGATAACTGAGAGAGCAATGTCGCCTGTAGTAAGAACTTTACACTGCAACTCATTAACACACGCACCTGTTCACACCCTGCTTTTAGGTTATAATTCACCGACTTCCATCACAGCAGAATTTGTATCCAATTATGCCCTCATCAAAGCCGGTGCCGTTGCCTCTGAAAGCCTTGTGGTACTGTGTTTAGCTATGGTGATAGAATGGATGGAGATTCTGGCCTTCGTGGTATTTTGTAGACCTTTGCTCTCCTCTGCATTGCTCAGTGAGGTCCATCGACTCCACCTGCAGATGCCCCACCTTAGAAATGTGGGTGAGTGTCTAATCCAGGGGGCAGGGGGAGTGTAAGTTTGGAAAAGAAGTTGCAGTTAGAGTATTGACATTGTCCCTTGTCTTCATTTTCATGCTATCCTTTACCTTAGTGACAAGCATGATGTGATCACATAGCATCATATAGAAGAAGTTCATGGTCCAACGGAACTCAGCAATTTACATTCAGAAGAACTACAGTGTGTATGAGGATTTAACCTCTGATAGCTCATGAGCTCAATTTTAGTAAATTGGAAATTAGGTCAATTTAGAGACATTTAGCTGCTTGCATGTGGGGGTGGAACATAGAAGTCTACCCACAATCTGGTTCCTGGACTCAGGAAAATGTTATGTTACATGGCCAGAAGAGTGGAGACTGTGTGTGGAACTGAGAGTCTTGTCTAACCAAGAAGATTGGGTTTCCAGTGGACCCAGCATCATCGTATGAGTCCTCAGGTTGGAAAGAGCCTGACAGGGAGACAGTAGGCAAAGCAGGTGGTTCATAGGAGGAGAAGTTAAGAGTGTGGGGATGGCTGATGGGAGGTAGCAGGGCATGGGTGTGTCTGGGAGCTGAAAAATGCCATAATTCATTTTTCCTTGGGAGCCTCGGGCATGGAGTGCAGACACTTGCACTGTAGCACAGCAAAGCCCATGTTGCATGTCTGAATTTCTGAAGTATAAGATTAGCAATCTATGTTGTGTTAAGGCACTGGTAATGTGTGAGATTTTAGTGGCAGAAATGGGATGCCAAGAGAGTGAGGTCGGCAGCTTCCACCAAGCTCTCTTAATACTACTAGATTCTAGACTCTATTAACTATTTCTCCCCTTTGCATGCTTTGGTTTTCTTCCTCTAATACATTTTCATTGTGATTTTTTTTTCTGAAAATTTAAGGTGAGCTTGTCCTAAGCAGGCACCTCTCCTGTACACTGTAGCAACAGCTCTACCTTTCAGTAATGGGAAAGACAACCACTGCATGCCTTTGCTGCCCAGCTCACTCACACAACTGCTGTCACAGGCAGTAAGTTCAAAGAATTCTTGGGCATCTTCATGTTAAAGTAATGAAACAGGCCAAAACACAAATATCGCTTTTTCTTTCAGATGCAGACATTGGATAATTGTGTGTGTGTGTGTGTGGTGTGTGTGTGTAATGTGTGAAATCAATGGCATGGAGATAAAAGGCAACTATCTGGTAGGAAGTTGAAGGAAGAGGAGAGGGTTGAAGAGGATAGTAAAAGTAAATGATGTACTTGAGCAAAAATAAACTTAATAACCCTATCTTTATGTACAATGAATATACATAAAAATCTGCAAAAGAATTTTTAGACCTTTGAATATTTTCTGTAAAGCTAAGAGGTGGTTCTAAGTATATGATGCTACAAAACCCTTTGTGGACCGAGTCTCCCTAACCAGAGTCTGAACATGAGGGGCCCCTGTCCCCTATGTATGAATTCATGAAGCTTAGTGCATTGTACGGAGGAACCATCTCCACAGGAGCTATATAACCCACTGACTGGCAATTACCAAAGTTTATCTTTCATTGGCTTTGACAATGAACCAGTTTAAACCTCAGCCAAATTGGAAGGGGAAAGACTACAGTTTTATTTAATCGGGGCCACTGTGAGTAAGTTCACCCATAGCCACCACTTCACCAGGTGCCTGGGTTAACCAGAGCCCCTCACTGTAATGGCTGTAATACTTTATTACTACAGCATGAGTAGTTCTCTACTCTTGTTTGCTATAGGATAATCCAACAAATGATTGAAAGACCACAATGAGGTAAGGTGTGTTGAAATGCAATATAAAACCCAGAGCCATCCAGCGAAGTGCCACCTTCTGGAAAAACCCAAGGCCTTCAGAGAAGACTGGAAAAATCCTGTTGACCTCTCCTGTAGCACCTGCCCAGGGACACATGGAAAGGAATCCTGAGGATGCAAAAGCACTCGCAGCATTGTGAGGAAAGCTTACTGGCATACTGACTGGGGCGTGCAGCCCTGGATACACAATCCCAGTGCTCTCCATCAGACTTTGTGAAACACTTACAATCAGCTGACAGTGCAATTGCCCCTGAGCACATGCTCCTGGAAGCACCTCACCATGAAATGAGCCTTTGATCACCTCACTCGAGTCCCAATATCCTACTGCCTCTTCCATGCCATGTGACCTCAGACTATGTCCTACAGGACCCCAATCTGTTCTGCTCAGAGGGTCTGTGTCTCTCCCTTGCTTAGGGAGGAGACAAATCCAGGTTCTTTTCCAGCTGTGAGCAGGAGCCAACTCCATGACAATGAGTCACCAGGGCAGGTGTGCCAATTCTTGTCCCTTCACTAAACAGGAACTGAGCGATCTTTGTGGGCAATCAAGAGAAGGCAGAAATCAGAAATAGAGCACAATGACCACAGCAAAGGTCAGCTAAAGAAATACTTGCAGAAAGTCCCAGAACAGAGTTAGAACATCATTTCTCATGATCTCATGTTCTGTTAAAGTCTTTCCTGTGTGTTTACACACTCCTGAATCCTGAAAAGTACATGACTGATAACATCCCACTCTTAAGGTTTTTGTTGGGTTACTGTTCAGTTTGGCCTCAGATTGATTGTTGTTGTCTATTCATTCATAAAACTCAGAAATTGGACTTGCATTTCTCTGTGCAGTGAGTGGCTCTTGTCCTACACAGCCCCCTATTCAGGCAACATTGTTTTACTTTACACGTGGAAACTATACTGCCTTATACAATATGGAAGGAATGGGGTGTCAGAGACTACATTGAGAAAGAAAAGATAACATGTTATGTTGCATGCCCGCCATTGTCCTCAAATTAATAGCCACATATAATTTAAAAATGTAAAAAAGACAGTTAAACAGGATGGATGTCTTTTACCCCCTGAAGGCACTGAAACCTATTGAGTGATTTACTTGAGCTGTTGTTATTAACAGGTAGGGTTTTTTTTAAGTGATGAGAAAAAGCGAAGAATTACAGAAATCCAATGCTCTCCCAAATCGATCACATTTTCCCAATGATTAGCTTTTCCCTGCGTCCTTCTCTCTGTTTGATCTTGAACAACCGTCATGAATTCTTCTGTGTAGCAAAACGATTTATGAGTCCCAGGTTCTATAGTCTGGCCATCAATGCGGGAAGAAACAAGACAAGCAAGCAATAACCATCCACATTTAAATAAGGCAGGCACTCCCTCTTAAGGGAGTACGACCCCATGAAGTAGGCCAGCGTGTGCTGTACTACTTTGAAAACATCTTACCAGCTTCAGAATAAGTTGATCCAAGAGGACAGGGAGGGCATACCCAGGGTTTGTATACCCAGGAAGAGGGGCTTGCCAGGGTTAAGTGTCGGAAGGAACATGGAGGCATTTAAGCAGCATCATGGAACCTTTGCTGTATCAAGTCTGCCCAGAGGCGACTGGGGCTTTGCACCCATCAGTCTAGTGGGTGCTTGAGAGGAGAAAGCAGTTGTGTCAGGCAGGGGCTGTGAGTAACCGCACTCAGCTCTGAAAGTCAGAGTTCTAGAAGGCCTGACATCGTCAGAGTGGCGGGAGAGAGGCCTAAGGGAGTGGTAGTGTCATCTGTGGGGGCACCTTAAGAAGGCCCCTCACAGCTCTCAGAGATCTTTGTGGTCACCCAGTCTTGCTGTGGTTTGATTCTATCCCCAGAAATTTGCCTTAGAATCCTTATCTCCAAAGTCTCGTGTTGATGGTGTTGGAGGCAGAGCCTTTGGGGAAGGGCAATACAATTGAATGAGATCTGAAGTGTGGAGCCCCTATGCAGGTGTTAGTGGCTTCCATGTAGAGGAGAGACTCAACCTGGCCTTCTTGCTCTGTGTCTCCATGGGATGCCCTCCACCAGGCCACCATGTTGCAGATGGCAAGCATGCTAGAACTCCATGTTAAGACATTCTAGATTCCCAAAGTATGACCAGAATCAAACAGGTATAGACACACCTTCTCCTTGCTACAGAGGGAGAGGGACTGGATCAGAAACACAGAGATATGGGAACTGACATGCGTTTGTGGGGTCCTGAGATGAACACTGGGGTAGCTGGGCCTTGGGTCCCTCTGGATTTGGTGTGGCTCACCTCCTGACACTCAGTCCTTCTCCTGTGGTGCTCCAAGGTCATTTTGGAGTTCCCACTACTTCCATCTCATGTCTCCCTTTCCTACTGTGTTCACTGAATACGGAGGCTACACTTCATGTCGAAACACAGGGTCCAACTCAGCCGTGCTGTGGCACCAGCACGTGTCCAGCTTGTGGCCACGCCACTCATCCCGTGTATGTTCTCATCCCAACAAGCACTGTCTGTAGCCCCCACGCCTACCTGGACTCCTCTCCAGCACAGATACTCTGCAAAGCCAAGGGCTCATTTGACAGATGGTGAGGTTAAATATATAGAGAGAATACACGACGTTAGCTTCTGTAGCCCTCAGAAAATACTGAATCTCTTGGTCATGAGACTCCTGAATCCAGAGTCCGTGCATGGAAGAGGGCTCACAGGCTCAGCCGATGCCTTGACTTCATCTCTTCACCATGAACTCGCAAGACAGAAGCCATGTTTACTAGTAAGAGTAAAAATGCTTCCTTTAAGATATGGAAAATTCTAGTGCCTGTCCTCAGCTATGAATGGTGACAGGTAGTCATCACTCGTGGGTATTCTTTATTCAAACCCAGGTGTGCTCAGCCTCTAAGACTGACACTGTCTCTAATCCACACTGGGAGTCGAGATCCAAATATGAGAATCGGGGTTTTCAAAAAAGCAAATCATACATGGGTGGGCACAGTTATTATGTACCTCTAAACATAGCTTAGAATCCATATTTACACACTCTCTGTGATAAAGAGATAATAAAAAGCCCAAACCAGGCTGGCAAGAAGCCTCAGTGGGCAAAGGTACTTACCACTAAACACGAAGAATTAAGTTTAAACTTCCTACTACCCATGATGGAAGGGAAGAACCAAAAGGGGACTCTCTGACCTCCACACTTTGTTGTAGCAGCACGCACATGCACACACACACACACACACACACACACACACACACACACGCTCATACATACTCATACACACACACACACACACACACGCTCATACATACATACATACTCATACACACATACACACACTCATACACACATATACACATACATACAAACCCATACACACACACATATACACATACATACAAACCCATACACACACACACACGCTCATACATACATACATACTCATACACACACACACACACACATACACACATATACACATACATACAAACCCATACACACACACACACACACACACACACACACACACACACACACACACACACACACACAATATTTTTAAAGTTTGAGCCCAACCTAACCGAAAATGGAAAATAGAAATCTAATGTCCTGTGGGGAACCTGAATGAAGAAGAGCTCATGATGTCTGTCCAGAGAATTGATCCCACTTGTGGCCAGGGATCTTCCCAGAGTCATACAAAAGCCAGAAACAGACGGTACATAGATTTATTCTAAAGCACCCCGTGCAATTCAGAAGTTGCCATTTTCACAGTTTGTGTGTCTGTCTTCACTCAGGGAACAGCATGAGGTGCTCCATGGGGAATGTCACAAGCAGGTGGAAAGTGGTAAGCTCAGGGCCCAGCCTCACTTCCGAGGGGCTGGGCAGTGTTGTTCTAGGGCTCTGCTCCTGAGAAGCTTGCCCCAATCACCACAGGTCTAGGGAGATGAGAGTGGTGGGTCCTGAGGAGCCTTCGGACCTGCTTCATCTGCAAATCAAGACTAAAATCAGAGCAGTTTTTCTATCTGTGCATTGATTTTCCCAGGCACATTTAAAATTATGTTGCTTGTTAACTTGTTTGTATAAATAGGCAAAAAAAATCCCCACATATCACTCTGCAGAGTGAAGGATTTATGAAACATGCAGCCAGATAAGAATTTCCTGCTTAAAAAATGAAATAGGCAACCTATAAATTGCCATCACGACCCAATAAAGCAGTTTAGCCTGATTTAGCCAGAAAGCCAAGGTTTTGGCAAGCCATTAGGTAAATGCCTTATTAAAATGCTGGTGACTCTAGTCTGGGATGAGAAGCAACGTTTAAACTGCTCAACGTGGATGGAATAGAGCTCAAAGGACACAGCCCAATTAAACCCTCAGCGCTACTCCGTTCATTCTCCCTGGAACCTGGGTGCCTCGTGGTCAGGAAGCTCTGTGAGAACCCAGCCAGAGCCCTTTCAAGCCTGGGTCTGGCCAGGGCAGTGGTGGGTGAGCAGAGACTAGCCCGCCTCTCTATTAATCATCATCTCACGCCCAACACCTGGGACTGCCTCCAACTCCCCCGGCTGCTATATTGACAATATTCCCTGTTGATTTCCTCATTTTCTCAGCCAAGACTGGACTGACCTCTTTAAAATTCTTTATAAACGTCAGTAATTGCCGCATCCAACTTCAATTCATTACTTTCCCAGGCCTCATGTATTTTGATGATATGAAAGTTGACCACATTTACATGCAAATTGAAGTTTTATATTAATAAGGGCCAGTGAAAGGAGATGGCGTGGTAATGCTCCATTATGACTTTTAAATACATTTGCCCATGTCTCGGCTGGCACAAGCATGGTCAGGCCACGAGGAAATCATGTTGGTCTGATTGCAATTTTGTTTTCCAATTGAAAGTACAATTTCATCAGGTTTCCCTGTCATTTCTAATAATGACTTAAGTTTGCTTGCTAAATTGGAGAATTTCTTCCAGCCTTCCTATGGGCTGGCAAACAGGTGAGGTGACAGCTGCTTGGGCATGAAGTGCTTCATTACGGGTGCGGGCGGCCATCCATCCCTGGAGGCTCCTTTGGTGACAGGAGCAAAATTACCGAAGGCTCCACACAGTGGAGACTGATTATCTTAAGCGCATTAACTTTTATGGCAAAACTTTGAAAGCCCAGCAGTTCACTTGCTGGTACACTTTCCACCCGGTGTTTGATGGATCTGTGTCTGAGATCTCTATTGCAATCTGCATGTTGCTTCTGCACCATCCCCAGAAGCGGCTCTTTTTCCTTTCTTTACAGGGAATTGCTTGTCTCCATGAGAATCAGGCCCCATTTCCTGTAGAGAATACGATCCTAACATCCAGGACCCTGCTAGTACATCCTAGACAGACATTCTCCTCCTTGATCAGCTCCACTTTTGATGGAAAGTGAACTATGAGCCTATAACCTACTTGGAATGGTTGATACACAGACAAACAGTTTGGGTAGTCTCTCAAGGAGAGCGGAAGGAAAACTGAATAGCAAAGTGTGTAATGGAAGGGGAGGTCACAGGACTCCATGACCACCCTCACGCAGCTGCAAATGTGAGCACGTGTTGTGTTTGTCTTCGAAGCTCCTCTCAGCCCGTTCTGTTCGGAGTGTCTCTTGGCATCAGCACTTGCTTCTTACGGCTGGATGGCTTCAGCACAGAGGTTCTCGGCACTGACCCGGTGTGATGCCGTTTGTGAACACACGCATGTCCTCTATGAAACAGGCCCGGTACAAGTCGCTTGCTTTAGAAAATACAATTAGCACTACATTCTTCAAGGAGTTCAACTTTTATCTCAACTGTATGTTATCTCTGCATAGATAAGACCATGATAGCAGGTTGCCTATGAGAAAGGCCACTGTGCGTACAACAGGATTCCATTGTCTCTGACCAATATAGACGTTTACCCAGAGAACTTTGGGAGCTCACACTTCAATTCTCCATTGTCTCTATTACGCACATTGGCAATCTAGATAAACACTGCCGCTTGGTGAACGGTACAGAGTGGAGGGGAACCCAGGACAAGTGTGCACAATGGGGATCTGTGTAAACTGAGAAGGAGCCTCGTGAGTTGAACTTTCTGCTTCCACCGTGGTTGCATCTGCTATGCATATATGAATGGTGTGGTTTATTTATCTGTGTTTTTAATCTTAGTAATGACTTAAATGTTCCAAAGAAGATGACAGGATAAGCTATCCCAGGGTAAAGATTTGTTCTAGGAAAATATGGCTCCTCCCAAGAGTTTCTGAAAGTAGAACTTAGCCATCTGTTTGGGTGAGAATTGGAGGGTGGTAGTTAGCAAGTATTGGATGACTGAACTCACTGAAGATCTGGGGGACACCCAGAAGCACCCAGGAGCAGAGGTGGCTTTTAATATTCTTGCTGCAAGGTTGGCATCAACTCTTACAAGAACCTTGAGGCTACCGTGACTGCTACAGTTTTCCCTTCAAGGCAAGGGGTTCAACCGACACCCCAATTTTGTACACAGTTCAACTCTGGTGGTAAGAAAAACAGTACCTCACCTCACGGGGTCCCCAACATAGTCACAGCACCTAGGTATAAATGTGGTATTCAGCATGGCATCCTCAGGGCTGCCGACAGACTGACTTGGTTCTGAAATGTGGGCAACAAGTTGGGTGATACAAGTTGGTCCAAGTTTGTCATAGGTATGCTAAAAAGTAAGAAGAGCAAGAAGGATTGTTTGCATAAACAAAACCCCATAAGATGGAGGGAGGGGTACCAGAAGATGGGATATAAGAAGAACCTGTCTGGAATGTGCTCTTGTGTGATTCCATTGAAGCACCTTTCTCAGATGGTAACTGTCTTTCAAGCAAGATGGGATGTAAGAAGAACCTGTCTGGAATGACATGAGCCAGGGATGGTTTGGGATGTATAAGCAGGGTGGGGCGAGACAGTTTATTCTCCTCAGAGAGCCCAGAAATGGGAGGTGGTGCTCAGGTTCAAGTTTCTGCCTGCACCATGCTAGTGAGCCTGTGAGACCCTTACTTGACTTCTGACCTTCTGTTTTCATGTTATTTTAACCCTGTGTGTTTGAGGAAATAACCAGAAAAGTTGATTCCTAGCTGTTCATCCTCTGCTGGGGACCCTTCTGGTGTCGTTGGGCATGGTGCTGGGAGCCTTTCCCAGTGGCGTGTTTCCAAAGACTCCAGACACTGGAGGGCACTAGGGCTGGTGCCATGGCCTGACTGACCGGCATGCGGTCTACCGCTGCGGGTCCACCTTCTGATTTCACCACCACTCACTTGCAGAGCTCAGAAGCTAAAGCAGCTCTGGCATGGCCCTACCAGAAGGACACAAGTGGGGCCCTTGACCCCACTTCACACCCCAGACCAGTCTCTCTCTAGCCCTCCAACAGGGCTTAGTTCACAAGCCATGGAGAAAGCCTAAGCTTCCTGTCTCTCCACTTTTCAGGCCCACCCCACGCTCCCTGGCCCCGAGACCCACCTTACTCACTGTGATTTCTGCCATCGTGCCTCTTCAGATCCCACCCTCTCCCCGTCTCCCCAGGCTCTTCGGCTAGTGTGGTGTAACCTAGCATTCTTGTTCTTCTTTGTCTGGTCTGCACTTGGTGACAGTTACCATCTGAGAAAGGTGCTTCAATGGAATCACACAAGAGCACAAACTCTCAGCCACCCTCTTGCCCTGCGCCTGGCCCGTGCTGTGACCTCCTGGCCACTTCTTGAGGTGCGCAGTGGCTACGATTGTCCCCTTCAGTACTTCCGGGTCGTCTCCTCTGTCAGCCTCCCCACGTCCCCTTCTTTGTCCTCTACCTGGCTTTTATTCCTAACCTAGAGGTTCCCTAAGTGTCTGTCTTTCTGCTGCTGGCTTCGCTGGCCACACCAGCCACTCTGCAATGTCTTGGCTTGCTTCCCTTCATAGTTTAGTTGAGGGTTCGGTCCCTCTTTCCTAAATGTGCCATCTCCCACCTCTGCATGGGATCGCTACAGTGTAGTTCCACCAGGGAAGACTTGATCTCACACCGATACTCACGTCAGGTGAAATGCTGTTCTGCCAGGGCATTGATCATGTGTGTATGCATGCCTGTACATACAGCCAATAGAAGGGGCTATGTGAGTCCCTAGGAGTCCACCAAAAGCATGGGGTGTAAGTGCGAAGGACATAGAGTGCCCCATGCAGGAGCAAGACTGATGAGGACTCTGGTCATCTCTGTACCATCTTCCATGTTTTCCTATGTGCTGGCCTCTCTGCACTGCCAGCATGTTTCCAGTGTTGGCCATGGTGAATGCAAGAGAGCAGCCCCCTGCCCTGGCTCCTTCCTAGAAGAAGCTACCAGCTCAGTTGAGCCCCACACTCTCAGAGCTGCATTCCTCTGGGGGCTTAGATGGTCTCTGTTTTGCTCTGTAGGTATTCTCCAGAACTAACCTTACAGGTGGAGTTTGTATCATGGTCACCTGGGACCTCAGTCATCTAACCCAGTGCTCTGGGCATTCACTGAGCTCTTAGCAAATGAATGCACTAATGAATCCCTGCTTAAGATGGCAGGAAGCCATGAAACACAGTGTGACTCATGTCCCTGGTTGCTCAAGATTGTCTGTATTAGAAATGGCTGTCCAGAATCTCAGGAGATCCTTTGGGAGCAAACAACCTTCATGAAAGCTTGTCACCTTTACAACATAAAGCGTCTACTGTGTCAACAAATGCCTGTGCTAAGTGACCTGGCAATGGGAGGATTCAGAACGGCACGGCATGTGCATTTGAGCTGGTTTGGAAGTCACTAATCAATTCTCCCAGGACTGGAAAAGATGGCTGTCCTTAGAAAAGTCCTAAAAAAGAACCTCAACCTGAAAACTGCACTTTCCTCTGAGCCGGAAAACAGAAAAGCCACATGGGGAATGGCCCAGCTTTGATTTGCTAAGATCCACACTGGGTAGAGGGGAAAGGGTTGGGAGCACAGGAGAAGGTCAGCTCCCTCAGCTCATTTCAGGGACACTTATTCTCTTTTGTCATGGTCAGGTGCCCCTAAGATGACTTTTCTACTGACCATGGAAGTCACCAATTGTTGCTGAAGGAGCAATTACCAAACAAATCTCTTTCCACCTTTTCCCTTCAAAGCAGTATAACCCGCTTTTTAAAATATCTTCATAAGAAGCCAAAACCGAGGGAAAGATGATATAGTGCTGACTGTGAAGCTGGGTGAGGAAAGAGACAGCAACCATTGTTTGGACCCCTGGGAGGGTGCAGAGCTGGGTGTATAGACTGAGAGAGCATGGGTCAGGGGCTTGGATTGTGGAGAGGAAAACATTACCCTGCTAGTGTATGAGGATGGGAAGATGGAGCATCTTTGCTGTCACAAAAACTCTGACAGAATGCAAAGGAAACTTAAAATGGAAGTGTCCCTAGGGTCTAGAAATGCTCCTTGTGAGCCCATACTGTGAGTCATCCACTAACTCACACCAACACCCCAGAGTCATTTCACGAACTAAAGCAAAATGGGAAAGTATAGTTGCTTCAGATAACAATGGCAACTTGACCTTCCAAACAACTGCACTTCTATTACAGGGAGAGTTTAGGAGGCAGAGGAGGCCCAACCATGGCCCTTCTTGGCAGAGATGTCTCCTAGTAACACATTCACAGCACACTAATATGTTAGTTATCAGTGTGTTCACAGGACATCTTGAGTCGCCTTAATCCTGGGCTTCCGTGTCAGTGATCTCTTTTAGCTTGGAAGGCACACAGCCAAGTAGGTAGTGTTGCTGCAAGGAGCTTGTACTTCCTCTTGGGCCAGTTGAGAGCAGTAGTGGGACCGAAAGCCAACACACTGGCCTCCTGCCCTTCTTATCCCTGGGTGGCATTGGCAGCGACAGGGCGGGACTGAACACCATTCTCGGAATAAATGTGTCTCTCCCCATTTCAATTTGCACTTCATAAACCATAGGGGGATGCTGGGTCTCATGGGGGTATTTTTGGTTTAAGTTGACCTGTGGTGTCTAATGGGATCAACTATGGTTGTGGGCAGAGCTGGCTTACTTTCTGACCTCCCTTGTGTGCAAGTGGCAGCTGGTAGAATATTCTCAGTGTATTTCAACTCATCCCAGTTCTCTGGAAAAGGAAAACACAGTGTTCTTTGTGAAGAGGTGACCATCAAAGGAGCTTATTACAAGGAAGCCAATAGAAACTCCAGCTCCCTGCTAGGTTCAGGGGTGACCTACTCCCACCCACACCACACTTTCAGCCGCCACCTGCCTCAGTCTCCTCACATTGCCACCACCTGCCTCTCTCTTTTTTTCTTTTTATTGGAAATACATCCAGAAGTATGGGTCACATAGCGACAGTTTATTTAGAAGAACAAGTCCCAAAACATTTTCTAGTGCAGAGTGTCTGCCACTCGAGACGGTTACCATACCACTGCGTGTGCCTCAGTTTCCCCACATCTTCACAAATACTTTCTATTTGCCTATTCATCCAGTAATAGTTATTCTGATGGATATACGGTGATAGTTCGTTGTACTTTGAGTTCATTTCTCCAAGATTAGTGACACTGGGCAGTTTTCCATATGCTTATTAACCATTTGTATACCTTTGGATAAACATTTATCCACATCTTTGGCTCATTTTTACTAATCTTTTTGTTATTTCATTGGAAGTGTTTTGTATATGCTCTAGATAATGACTCTTATAATATACAATTTGCAAATATTTTCTTCTAACCGAGAAACTTTCTTTGCTCTATCATATCCTTTGATGCATGATTTTAAAGAGTTATCTATTTTTATTATTTTTTTATCTGTATTAGTGGTTTGCTTGCATTTGTGTCTATGCACCATATGATGTGGTACCCAACAAAGCCAGAAGAGGGTGTTGGATCACCTAGAACTGCAGTCATACATGGTGATGAGTAGCCATGTGGATGCTGGGACTTGAACCTAGGTTCTCTGCAAGATCAGCGCTCTTAATTGCTGAGCCTTCTCTCTAGCCCCCTGTACAGTTTTTAATTTTAACAATGATGTCCTAAAGTCCAGTTTATTGTATTTTTTTCTATAATTACCCATACTTTTGTTGTTTTGGTTACAGCCCAGAGATCATCCCTAAATCTGTTGCCCTTACACTACTGTCTCCAAGAATTTTAGAATGCTTAGTTTTACATTTAGACTCTGACTCACCAGGGTATATGCTTTGTGTGTGATGTCAAGTTAAAGACTGGACAAACATTTATTTATTTTTCCATGTGGACATGTAGTTTCTCCAACAGCCTTTGTTGAACAGCCTCTCCCTCTTTTCTCTAAATTGTTTGACCACCTGTTCAAGGACTTATTTCTGGACCTCGGTTCTATTTCTTGGTCTACATTCTGTGTTTATACCACAGTGAAATATGGTCTTCTTCCTTTCAGAAGTGTGGGGATTTTTGAAATCAGGAGTATGGGACCTCCATGCTCCTCTTCGGTTGTCTGGATGTTGTGTGGTCCTGGAGATTTTGATAGAATTCAGAAGAGAATTTTTTTTTTTTTTTTGCAAAAACAACTTTGTTGAGATTTTGGTCGCGATAACATGAAATCTATAGATCACTTTCATGTGTGATATATTAGTATTTTACTACTGAATTTTCAACCCACTAGTGCCTTTCCATGTATTTGTTTCTTAAAAATGTCTTTTCAATACTGCCCTATGGTTTTTAAGAGTACACATCTCCAGTGTGCCCTTTTTATCAGGCTTATTCCTCAACATGTTCTAGCTTTATGATTAAATTACTCATTGAATCTTTCACTTTTTATTTTATTATTTTATGTGTATGTTCAAGTAGGTGTGTGTGAGGTCAGAGGTCAAAGCTGGTAGCTTTCTCAGTCTTACTAAACTTTATATTTTAAAATATTTTATTGTATTTATTATTGTTATTATTTGTGTGTGTGTGTGTGTGTGTGTGTGTGTGTGTGTGTGTGTGTGTGTACAGGCAAACCACTGTCATGAAGATTATGTGGAGATGAGAGGATTCAGTAGTCAGTTCTCTCTTTCCACTATGGGGTCTGGGCATTGAACTTAGCCTCGCCAGGCTCTTTTACCTACTGAACCATCTCCCTGGCCTTCTACCTTACTTTCTTAGAGTTCAATGACTTATTTCTTGTTCATATATGTCAGGGTCTCTTAGTGGAGATCACTGCCTCAGCTAGGCTGACTTTCCAACAAGGCCTAGGGACTTTCCTCCATCCCAACCCCAGCAGTAGAATTACAGTCATGTGTCAATATGCCTAGCTTATATATACACATATGAACTGGAAATCAGACCAAGGTCTTCTCGCTTGCCTTCAGGTGATTTGCTGGCTGCTGAGCATCGGGCCAGCCCTGTATCCCTTCCCTCAAAGCCTCTTTCAGATAACTCCTTCCTAGTTTTTCAAACCAAACCTGATTATTTTGTGTGTGTTGATTTTGTGGGTTTCTCTAACCAAAATTAAAGAGGGAACTATAAGCTTGCTATGTTAAGGGATCTTAGGCCCTTGTAATGCAGCCAGCAGGTCTTTCTGGGGACACCTGGCTTTCCCAAGCGCAGCTCCACTTTGTGTACAGATAGGGACTGTTGTGAGTACCCCAGTCTGTGACCTGCTTGGCCCTGGAGTTACCATGGGACTCAGAGCAGGCCCCAGTCATGAGTTGGCACTGCAAAGGTCTACAGTATGCTTCCCTACAATGAGGATTCAGTCAACCTGCTTCCATGCAGTCATGTCTCATTCCTATTCAGGCTTTGTGGGTGACAGATATCATTAGGAAGCAAACTTGGAGAAAAAACATACACAGTCCAGTAGTCTAGAGAAGCCAGGTCCCTGGGGGGAGGGAGGTGGAGCAGTAAGAACCATCAGGGAAGCTTGGACCAGTACAGACTGGGGCTGTGGGAAGTGCAGCCCCATCCCACGGCCACTGTGCACTGTTGGGCTCAGGTTGGTAGAATGGCTGCCGGAACATCTGGCTGCACCAAGCGTGCCTGGGTGCCTCTTTCCCCCTCTGATCCCTGGTCGCTGCTGCATCTTTCCTCTTCAACACGGGGCCTCCTTTCCTTTCTGACTTTAATCTTCTAAGCACACACAGGACAGGCTTCCAGGTTCTGCAGTGCCCTGCTACCCAGGCCTGCTTCTCAGAAGCATGCATTAGTCTGCACGGAAGTTTGGTGTATGTGGCAGAGATCTTTCTTTTGTTTGATTTGCTCTCTAGCCTTTGCAACTCAGGACGTAATAATTCTATGTTAAAGGGAACAGGTCAGGGACTCGATCTACCTTCTCTGCTCACTGGCTCTGTGAGCATGAAGGCCCCAGTGTTCTGGGTCTCTGGTATCCCATTCTCCATGAGACACCTTCTTCTTTCAGACACAGGCTGGAGAGGAAAGAGCCATGCTTAATGCTTAATCCATCATGAATGTATGGATGCAGACTGCACTGGGTGGCCTCGATAGAGCACCTTATTTGACTGCTTCTCAGGAGATCAGGTCACCTTATCCTCCCTATGCCACATGGCTTCTCTATCAGGAGAAGGAAGTGTTTACATTGAGCTGACCTGGGGCTGAAGAGACGACACTGTCCAGGGAACTCTAGCCTGAAGACACTGGAAAGCCTTAAGACCCCTGAGGAATTGTTAGCTAAACAGAGGCTTCTCCAGGACCTGTCACAGGTAAAGCACTGTTCTTCCTGGCACACAGTATGGTGATATTGATGTTGGGGAGAACAAGCAATCTACCACATTTTCTGTGGACTGAGGATGAGTTTGCTACAAGCACAGAAGAGTCTTAGGCTACTAAGAAAGGACTTTCCAGACTGAGGGCAAGGCCAGGCCAAAGATGTCAGGTAGACACCGGAGGGGTGAGGCCAAACTGAGCCTGGATGGCTACAGAGTACCCTGACTTCTACAGTTGGTGAGGAGTGCTGCAGATATGGGGAGCAGGGGGTTTGTGTTTCCTTGGTTCTGAATCCTAGGCTACAGTAGCTTCCTAGAGACTGGACCAGGACAAGCAGGTACCCTGGCTGGCAGGTAGAAGATGAAGTCCAGGATTGGTTCTAGCGGGTCCAGATGGGAGCAGGAAGATTGTCCAAGGTGGTTCAGCACGTGCAGAATGCTCCTATGTCCAGACATGTCCACAGCAAACCCTCAGAGCAATGGCCCCCAGAAAGCGTGAAAGCAGACTTCCTGGAATAACATCCACTTCCAGGCTCAGTCACCTGCTTCCTATTGTTTCTTGGTAAAGAGGAGAGAAAGTGAAATTGATTCAGAGGTGAGAGCACATCATTCTGGTAGAAACAGAAAACTAGCAAGGAAAATGCTGGAACACTGGCTGCTGGGCTAGGAAAGCAATAAGAGGCTCTCCATTTGAGTATTTTAGAAGAGTCTTTCTTCAACTTTGTTCACACCTCTGCTTTTCTCTGAGAAGTTTATAACACCCAGGCATATAAAATACATACACACAAGTCAGTTACTAATAATAAATTATAAAAAAAGCTTTAAAACAATTCTTAAGTGTACCTATACTTTTACTATTTATTAAAGACAAAAGCAGGTTTGCATATGAATGAGATGGATAGATTCGTATACTGAGAATTAATCTTGGCTGAATATTTAATTCTTCAGGACATAGAGTGTATTCAACACTGTTCAAGGTGGATTGCTATTTTGATTATATTGTCATCAATGCTGAGAACACTACTTCACATAAATACACAGTAGAAAATGGCAGAAAAATGTTTAGGGCTTCTTCTGGCTAGTTTTCTCTCAACATGACACAAGCTAGAGTAATTGGGAAGAGGGAAAATTCGCCCACCAGACTGGCCTATGGAGCATAGTCTTGATCAGTGATTGATGTGGGAGGACAGCCACTGTCCTCACCCACAATGAACCAGCAATGATCTGGTTCATTGTGGTTGAGGTCAGCCCTGGAAAGGTAGTCTTGGGTTCTCTAAGAAAGCAGGCTGCACAAGCCATGAAGAGCAAGCCAGTAAGCAGCACCCCTCTGTGGTCTTTGCATTAGCTCCTGCCTCCAGAGTCCTTCCCTGACTTCCGTTGATGATGAACTGTGATATGGAACTGTAAGCTGACATAACTCCATTTCTCCTCAAGCTGCTTTTGGTCATGGTAGTTTATTATACCAGTAGCAACCCCCACTAAACCAGGGCTACTTCAGAAACTGCTGGAAATTCTGTTCTCATCCCAGACAAAAATTCATTTGACAATGTCTTTATTAAACTTAAACAGCATTTCAAATGGCAAATTTATAAATCAAACTTTTTTTTAGCATAATATACTCCAAAGACAGACTGGTTATTAATTTAAATTCTTAAGTATGTTTTGAGTATTTCATTCATGAGATTTGCATTCACATCATTCCCACCCCACCCCCTTCCCAACCCAGCTCCTCTTGTGTCAGCCTCTCAAATTTATGACCTCCTATTCCCTAAATTATATATGTACATATATACAATTTACATAATATATATACATATATATATACTCATTGTTGCTTGTATGTATATGTGTTTAGGGATGACCAGATGGGATTGGGTAACATATGGGGAACTTGTCACTGGAGAAGAAAACTGATTCTCCCCCTCTTAGCAGCTCTTCCTCTAGGGGTGAGGCGTTGTGGGATTTCCTGCATTCATGTCAGCATGCCAACTGGTGTTGTCATGCAGATCTTCTTTAGGTGACCATGTTGTTGACACACTATGGGTGCAGCTCACTACCATATGTAGAAGACACAGAAGATACATTAATGTGATGATTATTTTCTGAGGAGTGATATTACAAAAATATTAAAAGCCTTCATTTCCGGTAACTAAACCATCATGTTTCTGTGAGTGCAGAAAACTTCAAAGTCTCGCTGTAAAAACACAGTATATCACCACACACAGTGGGCTGGGGTGTCTCAGTGACTGTGAGTGTTGTGTGACAGCATGTACATGCATGTTGCACGTACAGTGCGAGGCATGTACCTTGCACATTTAGAACCAATGCTGCAGTGAGGTCATGTGATACCTCAGGGCACAGGTGAGAGCTCTCAGGAACACCTTGAATTCATTATGTTTCTATTTTGGAATTAGTTTTCGGTTGTTGAGTGTTCAGAAACATTTTACCACTACCAACTTTTCTTACCCTCTATCCAGTTATGTGTCCTGGTGTGTGGTTGCAACCCACAGCTTAAGATACTATTTTATCTCCTCCTCTTCTGTGTGTGTGTGTGTGTGTGTGTGTGTGTGTGTGTGTGTGTGTGAATGATTCTTTATCCACCTTCTTCAAGAACCTCTGTTCACAAACCACTCTTTAAAGGTGGACCTTGGTACGCCCTTGTGTTTTGGAGCAGTCCATATTTAAAGACCATGGTGAAGCTGTCTTTATTACAAGACTCATATGCAAACCCTTGCACACAGATCCTCAGACTTTCATTTTAAATTATTCACGCATTGTGTGGAAACACGGTTCAATGTGCACTCAAGCAGAACTTGCTAATGGCCTTGGAGGAGCCATAAGCAGCTCGCCAAGGTATCTAGGGATAATCGCACCCTCCACTAGGACCTTTGTTATAATCTGCTAAACGGTGAATCTGGGGTGATATGTTCCCACCACCAGCCACTGTGAAATCTCCTCTCACTCCAGAGGAAAGGGGTTCAGCTGGCCTTGCATACTCGGTGCGTACAGATTCTGTAATGGAGGAACAACACACGACAGTGGCACAGCTCACTTCTCACCCAGTAGCATGTCTTTGCACGTGGTAAACCAAAAGAGCTGGCTCTGCCACAGGTGGAACCGAAAAGAAGTGTGGGTGGCTGCTGGAGAGAGGCTACTTCCTGTGGGACAGCAGGAGGCAGGCGCACTAGAAATGACGGCCAACCACCTTTCCCGGGGTAGCCTCTAAACACCACTGTCCATCCATCCTGCTGTTCACATGACACTTGTGTTATACACCATGTTCTCTAAACACTATTGTGCATCCACCCTAGTGTTCACACGGCACTTGTGTTACACCATGTTCTCTGAACACTATTGTCCATCCACCCTAGTGTTCACACGGCACTTGTGTTACACCATGTTCTCTGAACACTATTGTCCATCCATCCTACTGTTCACATGGCACTTGTGTTACACCATGTTCTCTGAACACTATTGTGCATCTGTCCTACTGCTGGCATAGCCCTTGGGCTCATTGATAGTCTATTGAATACCCGCCTATCTGTTCTGCCATTGGAATGACATGTGGGTTATGCTGTGGTTTGAATGAATGTCCTCCTGAAGTTGGTATGGTGCATAAGGTTTGTGACTGTGTGATGTTTGAAAGGTAGTGCTTCTCTAAGGATGTGAGTCCTAGTGGGAAAACTTGCGATCATGAGTATATGGAAGTGGTTGTGTCATCCTAGGCTCTTCCATCTTCCGCTTCCAGGCTCAGAAGCCAAGCAGTTTTGCTCTGCCATGTATTTCTGGCATGACTTATCTATATACCCTGAAACCTAAAGCAAAGGACCCACTTAATCTAGGACCACAAGCTAAATTCACCTTGCTTCTTTCTAAGTTAATTGCCTTGAGTATTTTGTTACAATAAAGACACCTGACTAAGGAAAGCTGTTTTCAGTTTGTTTTATAAAGAATGATGTTGTGATAGACAGCATTAAGGGATTGTTTTCCAACACACCATCCTGTCTTTAATGCAAACCAATTGCAAAGCACCTCCTCACAGAGTGTGTGTGCATTCAACCATGGTGATGGTGCACTGTTCTCCCTCAGCAGTCTTGCCACTGTCCCTCTGTTAACTGTGGCCATCAAGGTGGCCTAGGATTAACTCATTAAGGCTTCATTTATCCAAATGACCCAGAAGATGATCATGGCTTTGAACACCTTATTGGCTATTTTGCTGAGATCTTTTGTTCAGCATCTTGATTTATTCGGATGTGATTGCCTCTTTTTTTAGAATCAGTCAAGACTTCATTTTATATTCTGGATACAAGCTTTTTTCGTATTTGTGTTGCAAAGGTCTTTCTTTCTCTCTTCACCTGCACCCCTGACTGTTTCTCTTCTGTGACTTTTGATTAGTAAACAATTTCTGAAATAATTTAATGTCATATGAATTTTGAGACTTCTCTTTTATGGACATAGAATGCTTATTGGTGTGTGTATATGTGTGTGTGTGTGTGTGTGTGTGTGTGTGTGTGTGTGTGTGTGTGTGTGTCCTCTTTAAGAAGCCTTCAGCAGTCCTGACTTCATGAGTTCTCTTACATATGTATTTTTTATCTTTCATTCATTTGTTCATATACCACTTTAAACTAATTTATGAACATGTTATGCAGTGAATCTACCTTGCCAAATCCAAATCTATCTATCTATCTATCTATCTATCTATCTATCTATCTATCTATCTATCTATCTATCTCATCTATCTGTTTATCTTTCTATCATCTATCAATCATCCATCTATAATCTATCTACGTATCTACCATCTATCGATCTATCTATCTATCTATTAATCAATCATCTCTCAATCATCTATCCAACTACAATCTATGTCTCTACCATCTATGTAGCTATGTATCTACCTATGTATCTATGTATCTATCTATCATTTACCTATCTATCTATCTACCTATCTATCTATCATCTATCCATCTATAATCTATCTATGTATCTATCTATTTATCTGTCTATCTATCTATCTATCTATCTATCTATCTATCTATCTATCATTTATGTGTCTGTCTACCTATCTATATTCATCTCATGAATTTTTATTAGAAAATAGTCTAGGGATCAACTTGGAGATTATTTGTGTCCATCCTCCAATTGATAACATGAATTTAGTTGAATATGACACATGCTGGCAACATTTTAAAATGTTGGCTTAATTGTTCCCCAATACTGAATCACAGGCTCAAAAGGATGATAGCCTGGGAGCCTGTAGCAGCAACTGAAGTGAGGAGAGTAGAGGCAAGTGTTCAGAGTCTGAATATATTTTGAAGATTTTAGACACAGCATCTTTGTTGCTATATGTAGCAGGCAGAGGAGAATCAATATTGCTTCCAAGATCTTAGTTACAGCAACATGAATTATGTAGTTAAAGTTTACCAGGATGGACAAGTCAATGGGAGAATGTCTGGGGATAATGGCAAGAGCTTGTTCTAAGACGCTCATCTTGGCTGAGTGTGGGGTGGAGGCACAGAATACTAGATTTCTGGAAATAGAGGCAGGGCGAGCATGACAAGTTTGAGCGTTATGTTGAGACCCTGTCTCCAAAATTTTACTAAGGTTGAGACACTTCGGGGGCAGTTGTGTTGAAAATGGAGCAGACCACTGGGATTCTAAGAGTGTAGCTTAGGGTAGAGGTCTGGACATGATCAGTGAGTCTTCAGTGCTTGCCATGTTCTATAACCAATGGCTGGTGTCACTATCTATAAAGAGAAAGTGATGGGTTTATATTATGGGTTATACTGTGTCCCTTAAAATTCATGTTGCAACTCCAGCCCTTTGTACTTTAGAATGTAACTGTTTGTGGACCTTTAAAAGAAAAAACTGAGTTGAAATGAATGCATTGGCCCTTGTCAATGGAGCTGAGGACCTTGGCACAATTCTCCTCCTTGTAGCTGATTTCTTCACAGCAAGAGGAGAGGCACGTTTGGTAAATGCCACTGAGCGCTCAGCCAGAAGGTAGTGTTGAGCAGCTGAACCAACACCCCAACAGAATCCTTTCCTGCTCTGTAAGTTAGTGATGTTTGGATGTCAAGTTGACAAAGACTTTTAAGTCCTTATCAGTGGCACTGGATTTAGAATCACCTGAGACACATTCCCTCAAATCAGGGAGAAATCTAGGATTCTGTCTTCAGCTCCTTCTCTTCTTATATGACTATTTTTTAAAAAATAAATGCCTAACAAAAGTAACAATAGGATAAACATAAATGTAGTAAATAGGGATTGGTGTGGAGAGAACATGAGAACATTTTTCCTCATTTAAAGAGAGAGGGGGAGTGGGAGGGAGAGAAGGAAAGAGGGGGAGAGGAGAGAGAGAAAGAGAGACAGAGACAGAGAGGGAGAGACAGAGAGAGAGGGAGAGAGAGACAGAGAGACAGAGACAGAGAGAGGGAGACACACACACACACACACACAGAGAGAGAGAGAGAGAGAGAGAGAGAGAGAGAGAGAGAGAGAGAGAGAGAGAGAGAGAGAGAGAATGAACTCATGCATGCAGAAGCCAAGAGTGAAACGCAGGTGGTGTTATTTGAGTACTGGCCATCTATATTTTTGAGATAGGGTCTCTCACTTGGCCTGGAATTCACACTAGGATACCTAACCAGGGAACACCAGGGATCCTCCCTCACACCTCCCGGCACTTGTAGTGGTAGTTTCTGGAGTCCCACCCAGCCATGCGGTCCCGCCTGGCCCCTCAGTCCTGAAGCCACTTATAAAATAATCACTCAGAGGCTCAACATTATTTACAAACTGTATGGCCTATGGCAGGCTTCTGGCTAGCTAGCTCTTTCATCTTAAATTGACCCATTTCTATTAATTCATGTTTTGCCATGTGGCTGTGGTGTTACTGGTCTGTTGCCATCTTGCTGCTCCTGGGTGGCGGCTAGGCTTCTCTTCTACTCTCCTTTCTTCTCACTGTATCTCTGCTTGGATTTCCCACCTGCCTCTAAGCTGCCTTGTCATAGGCCAAAACAGTTTTATCTATTAGCCAATGAGAGCAACATGTATTCACAGCATACAGAAAGATATCCCACAGCAGACACTGGCTTCTGTGTTCTAGGTTTTGTACTTAGGTCATCATGTTTATAGAGCAAGTTGTTTCCTGGTTGAGCTTTCTCCCCAGTCCCAAGGCTTGGTTGTCTATACTGGAAAATCAAGGAAGACTGCAAACACATCTGAAAGATAATTCAACATTCCCCCCCGCCAGCCAAAAAAAAATACATAAAATAGCAACGAAACTGCTCATGATTTGCCAACCCAGCACTTACCCACACAGTAGCAGATTCTCTGGGGGTCTGAATAATAAACACAGCCCGGTAGGAGTGAAAACTGGAGCTAGGAAGTCCTTCACAGCAGCCTGCATGGTGGGACTGTGGGCACAAAGTCACTGTGCAGGTGAGCACTCAAGGTGTTTGCCGCAGGAAGACTCAAGTGAAGAGGAGCAGGGACTGCCTGCAGTATGCTGTCCTTCAGGTAGACTGTGAAACCAAGCAGATGACTTAGCCTCCTTAGACAGTGGGACTGTGAGAACAAGCCCCAAACCCACCAGCAGCGTTAATCTTGATTGTTCCTATACAAACTGTTGTGTAGAAGTTCAGCAGCCTGGGGTGGGGGAGATAGCTCCATGGGAAGAATGCATGCTTGCACAGGTCTGAGAACCTAAGATTAAGCCCCCTAGGATGAAAAGTTGGGTAGAGCTGAGCACACATGCAACTGCAGCCCTGTGCTGAATGATGATCAGAGGATCTCTGGTTCTTATTTCTTGGCCACTGAGTTCAAGGAGAGACCCCGACCCAAGGATTAAGGAGTGTGATACAGCTGGATACCCAATGGTATCCTCTGGCCCACACACCTGTGCATACACCAAAGATTCCCCCCCCCCAACACACACACACATCAAAGAAATGAATGGAGGAAAAGAGGGAGGTAAAAGGAAGAGAAAAAAAGCAAAAAGAAGAGAAAAAAAGAAAGATTTTCTACTTTATCACTGGGCACATTAAGGCCCTTGCTGCGGCCCACTGGTCTCCTGCAGTGGAGGCTGGGCTCTGCCAGGGTGCTCTAAGCACTCTCTCTGTGTTTTCCCTGGGTTGTGAACGTGACACACACGTCCAGCAGAGCATCTAGATAATAGATTGGGAGGGGTTTGCACATGTGGTGGCCCCGGCCTTCCACAGAGGGACTCTCCCCTGCTCAGGACTGCAGAGTTCTCCAGGCCAAGAATGCTCGCTCCTATGGAACAAAGGCCGGCACCTGCCGCGTGTCCCAGGGATAGTAAAATGATGGAGAGCCACCACAGAAGGTTAGGCCTGCGGTGGCTGCATTTCCCTTGTCTTCTGAGGACAGACATGCACTAAACGTTGCAGGAAGGAGGCTTGTTCCAGCGTTCCTCCTAGACAGACATGCTGTGTACCCACTTCCTCCTAATCAAAGCATTCCCTCCTAGAGGAGGAGGGTGGCTTGGGGAACTCCAGAAGTCTTAAGAAACCCGGGAAGGCAGTTTCCCTGAGTCATTGTCCAGACTGGGGTGGGATTTTCAATAAGATGTCTGCCCTTGGGTCACCCAAGCTTCTGTCAGTGACCCCAAGAAACCTACTGGTTCTTCAAGCTAGACTGTCTATTCTGTGTGTCGCATTGGTGCTCCTTTCTAAACAAACATTTGGTTTCTGGGGGAAAAAAAATCATACACCACGATATGACAGCTTCATTTTGTCAGGTGATGAAACCAACATGCAAGTAGGTAAAATTAACTTCAAAAAAAATGCATCTTGGTCCTTGAAGCCATAGCTGTAAAGTTTCACAGGGACAAAGAGGGGTAGGAAATTGAGCAAGCATAATCCCCGGAAAACTGGGAAATCCTCAGTGTGAAGACACTGCCCCGTGTGCAAGCTTGCTGGCCTGTCCACCCATCCCAGAGGGCAGTATGACTCAATCCAGGATGACTCTGCCTCGAGTCTGAAGAGAAGAGGCTCAGGATTCAGATGGCAGATGGCACTTGTCCTCTGGTGGCCTCTTTAGCAGGGGACATCAATTAAAGATCAGGGGCTGAGCGAGAGGCTGGCAGTGCCTGCACTTGGCTGACCTTGTGTGCTGCACCAAAGAGCCCCATGTCTATCTGTATTGATTAATCTCTATTAATAAACCTTACAGATAGAGAAGTATGGTATGTAGCAAAAGTCCAGGTATCAGGGTCCCAGCCGATGTACAGACAAAGACCCCTCCTCATTACCGCAGAGCCGCTGGCAAGTTTGGTGGGGCCTGGGCCGTGACTCACTTCAGCTGGCTAATTATTGAACTGACCCTTGCCATTTTCAAAGGCAAAGTGTTTCCTTTCTGAGGTCTGACCTTGTCTCCTTTCCTTGCAGCACTGTTCCTATCCCCGGGGATTCTTGCGGTGGAATCTGAACCCACAGAGCTTCATGCACAGAGGCAGGCAGAGGAGCTGAGGATTAGGGAATCAAAGGAGGCTCCCACGCTCCTGGCTGCAGCTCCTGGGCATGAGGAGTGCTCCAGCCAACAGCAAAGCATTGTTAAATCAAGGCATGGTGTCTGGTTGATGGGAGGGAATTGTCCCCTCAGCAGTAAAGAGAGGGAGAAAAGTGATGATGTCCAACCATGACAGCTTAAAATAGTAACATGCAAATGCAGAGGTAAAGCTTCAGAGGGGCCTGCAGGCTACCTTGCAGAGGTGGGTGGGACAAATGCATCTCTCTGCAGCCCTGCAGAGGCACAGTTGGGAACCATCCTTACAGCAGAGTGTTCTGGGGTGCACTGTATGCAGGAGGCATCTGAGTGCCACAAATTAAAGAAAAAACACAGGCCAGCACACCTTTATATTCTTCATTGTGTCTGTTCTTTTCCTCTTGGGTCTTAACACTGGTTTTCTTCAAGAGCTGTGTCCTTAAGAGAGACCTGTGGATAGGGTAACAGCTTATCTGGGTTCTCAAACTTGCATGGGTGCAAGGAAATCTCAAGGACTTTTTAAGAATGGTACCCCGACCCAGACCCCTATGTTATAACCTATGGAAGTGAGAAACTGATACGGATTTTATTAGAACTCTGGTGATAACAGAACACACTGTATCACAAGGGCAGATGGGCCTCTGTGAATAATAGCAGGTCCGAGGCTAATAAAGATAATGTCACCATTTATTTACACTAGAGTTCATAGAATTATCTGTAAAACCTAGAAAACATATCTAGGTACGTCTCTGCTTGGACCAACCAGCAGACTTGGGAAAGATCCCATGCAGTCTCCCACTAGCACGCCTACAGGACGAAATGCCCATGGCAGATTTTATCTCACAGAGCTCCCTATAGTGGTGTGTCACTCAAGCATATATATCAGCTCCCCATGGGAGACGATGGTGGGAATCGATATGAGTGTCGATAAAGTGCCCAGAGCAGTGTCTTGAACCAAGAAAGTTCTCCACACACCGCTCAATTAACCTTAGCAGGAAAAGTGAGATTTAATATGGAGCATATAAATAGAAATGAGACACACACTGTCATTGCAGACAGCATGTGCTACATGATGCTTGCTTGGGCAGGTAATCGATATCATTAAACTACCATCATTAGTTTAACTACTGCTATGATTCTTGTCTATTCCCACTGCTGCCATCCAACGAGAACCTCATTAGCCCCCCTTGCTTGGCTTCTGGACTTCCTCATTTACCCATCTTGCCTCCCTCTTTCTAAAATTCTTGACTTCTGACTTCTGTATATGCACAAAGGGCTCAGAACTCATCTCCATCCTGTGCACAGGATGAAAACGGTCACATACTCAATCTCTAGCTTCAGGTGTGTCCCCCGGGAGCATTGACCTCCTGCAGGGTGTGTGGATCACCCGGCCTTACCACCAACTACACTCCTCAAGGTCTTCTTCAGCCTGGCTTCCTCCCAAGGCTGCCCCAGGATCCACCCATCTTCCTCTCATCTTTTCCCTGGATGATAACTAATACCACATCTCCATGATGCAGCTTGTATTTTAGTTTCCCATCCTAACGGTCCCTTACAGCCTGTTTCCTGCACATGCTGACAAGGTCTGTTTCATTCCTCAACATTTCTCATGCTATCTATATGCGACCTTCATTGTGTAGTGGACATCCAACACAGTTAATGTTCTCATGAATGTATTCTATCCCAGACACAGAAGTCAGACTGAGCTTAGGAGATATGTACCACCACCATCCCCACTCTGTGGGTAAGAAAACAGAGACACACGTGCTCACATTGCATGCTCAAACTCTCACATCAGCCACAGTGTAAACCTGGGATTCCCCTAAGAGTGATGGCAGACCCAGGTATTCAAGTTTCTTATGGTTAAAGATCACATGTTTGACTATCTGTGGGAGAGTATGCCATGTTTTCACAGAGTCCTCTTCTTGCTTTGAGAAGATCTCACAGAAATATGAACATTGCCTTCTCCCTATAGTGGTAATGACCCACCATGGTGCTGTCACCATGTGATCCACACCTACTGGTCTGCACTGCCTGCCAAGGGGACCATCCAATGAGACCTGGAGCAGGGCAAGGTGGCAGGATCCAGGAAGAATCTGGCCCACTATTTCAGAGCATGCCCATGTAGGAAGAAGTGGAATCCACTCTTTCTTTGTCACCTGAATGAACTGGACACTACAATGTCATGGGTCAACTTGGCACACCTCGGCGAGGAGGATGAGCTGCCTTCATCTTGGCTCTGACAGGCTGGAGCTGGAGTTCATGGTGCCCTGTGGTTTTCTGTGCTGCCACTTTCTGCACAGAAACTCTGTGGGTGGCACTTGAGGACTATGGATCCCACCTCTGCATGCCTCCTCAAGAGGGTGTGAGAGATCTGAGGAGTGGCCTCCAAATGGCCTGCCCACAGGGACAGATGAGGACACTCTTGTCTGTCTTTGCCTGGATTCCTAGACCGGGGGCATAGTACACATGGCTAGTGTGACAAATGACAGATTGTATTTCACTAAAGACTCAATTAAACCATAGAAAAGTTAAATCATCTCTACTGACTGAAGGAATGGCTTGGGTTCACAGCTTAGCTGCACTGAAATTCGACCACAAGGAGTGATTCAAAGTATTCATAGTTAGTGCTAAGGTTTACAGAACTCAGAAGCCCTTCCTTTCATAAGCCAGGCATAGTGATGTGTGCCTGCAGTTCCCAGTCAGTCCTAACACTCAACAGGAAACCCAGCTGAGGTCGGGAGTTTGAGGCCAGCCCAGGTGCCAAAGCAATATGATGTCTAAGAACAAAAATGAGGAAACAAATGAATTTTCAGTCAATGTTTCCTTGATGGGATACATCTTATTTCATATTTACCCCTCTATTCCCTGGCTCAAGTCCTTTAGCTGATTGTCCTGGTCCAGTGGCTAGAGATAGCTTAGTGCCTCCAAATGCCTCTGACCTCAGCTCTGTGTTCAGCTTTATCCCTGGAATGCAAGTGCACCCCTAGTTTCCAGTTGTGAAACTCTAGGCTCAGCTCATGTGGTGATGTCTCTACAGAGCCTGGACTCCTAGCTCCAGAAGTCCAGTCGATGAGAGAGAAGAGGGATTTTCTGAGCAAGGGGCATCAAGATCATGATGGGGAAACATATAGAGACAACCCAACCAAACTAGTGGGAACTCATGAACTGTAGGCCAACACCTGTGGAGCCCCCATGAGACTCGACTAGGCCCTCTGCATAAGTGAGAGAGTTGTTTAGCTTGAACTGTTTAGCAGCGCCCCCCACCCCTCGGCAGTGGGATCGGGATCCATCCCTGGTGCATGAGCAGGCTTTTTGGAAACCAGTGCCTATGGTGGGACACCTTGCACAGCCTTGGTGCAGGGGGAGGGGCTTGGACCTGCCTTGAGTGAATGTACCAGGCTCTGCTGACTCTCAATGGGAGGTCTTGCCTTGGAGGAGGTGGGAATGGGGTTGGGGGGTAAGGCTGGGGGCGGGAGGAGGAAGGAGATGGGGATCTGTGGTTGGTATGTAAAATGAAGAGAAAATTTCTTAATAATAAAAAAACAAAAAACAAAACAAACAAACAAAGAGCCTGGCCTGACTCTTTCTGGCTGCTAGTGGAATGGGTCCTCCTCCCCTTACCTAAGAGCTTTGGCAGTTGGTATGTGGGGCAAAAAAATCACAGGCTAACAGCATAGCTCTGTCTCTACAAGTGTGGTGGTATTGAACATCTCAGTCACCCGAGTTTCTTCAATGAAGAGTGTATTGATGACAATTCCATCTCCCAGGGTTGTTGAGTCAATGTGGTTCTCAACCTGATGGTCGCTACCCCTTTGGGGTTGGAACAGCTCTTCCACAGGGGTTGCATAAGATGACTGGAAAGCACAGATATTTACATTATGAATCATGACAGTAGTACATTTACAGTGATGGAATAGTGACAAAATAATTTTATGGTTGGGGGTCACCACAACGTGAGGAACTCGTGTATTAAAGGGTTGAAGCATTAGGAAGGTTGAGAAACATTGCCTTAGAGAAAGCTGCCAGGGTCAGGAATGCTAGGAATCCATTGGTTACTGCTGGGCACTGTTCCCTCTCTCCTCCCACACCAGGGCCCTGAAGATGTCCCAGATCCCTAGACTTTTCCTCGTGGTGCTACATGCAGATGGCCATAGAACGTTAACTAAGTACGTTAAAATATACATCACTGCTAGAAGATATAATCTTTCTGTAGGGGGGAAAACTGCCTCGAATCTAGAAAGATAATAACTGAATGAAGTTGAAAACCAAAACAAGATTGAGTTTGCTCCTACCAACCAACTCCCAAGCAACGAGACTGTTTAAAATGCGGTTTTGCTCTTTGTGCCCAGTCGTGAGTTCACGTGCCTGCCTTCAGTGAACACGAACGTGTATGGTGGATACATAGGCACAAACCTGAAGCTGACACAGCCTCCAGGTGTTGCTTGTGCCTTCACAGACAGGCAAAGGATGTAGCTCGCCACTAAGTCCTCGAGTTTAAAAAGACTATGGTGTTACCTTCCTGGCAAGGGAGAATTATAAATATTGTTTAATTGTCATCTAATTTAATTCTCCTACTTTTAAAAAGACGTTCAGTATATTTGAATGTTACCTGTTAACTTTTCTTCTGTCTTTATTAGGTGATGACATGTCTTAGAGAGAACACAGAAACAGCGACACTATTCAAGACTGAGGATGAAGGACACTCTCCTGGTGGCAGCCCTGGCTTCTGTGACATTTTCAAAAACGGGCCCTGAAAACCTTCATTAGGAAGATCTAGGCAGCACTACCAGCTTGAAACACACAGGAAAGCAACAAGAATCCTCAAAAGCACACTAGCCAGTCTCCACTGAATGATGATTATTTCTGGGTTCTAGTTTTGAATTTTCCTTTCCTGGCTTGTGTACACTATCAGACGTCTGTTTACAAGTTTCTGCATGGATGGGAAACAAATCATTGGAGTTATAGTTTTTTTGAGTAGGAAAGTCACACAGGTAGTCACATACCTTAGTTTGTCAGCATAAACATCCTGTGTATTTCAGTGAGTCTGTGTAGATAAATGACACAGTGGTTAAGAGTGTGCACTGACCTTTCAGTTAGCAGAGACCAAGCCTGGAGACTCACAACCTCTTGCAGTTCCAAGCTTCAGGGATCTGACTTCCTCTTCTGCCCTCCACAGGCCCCTGGACTCATACTTACCTCCCACCACACACACAAATAATAGCAATGATAGAACAAATCTGTTAAAGAATCCCTGCTAAATTGGAAAACACTTTTTAAAAGTTCCCCTGAAGCACTTATCTGTGTTCTTACATTATGTCCAAAATGTTTATCAGGATTAACAATCATCTCGAATTCTGATTTTACAGAGATGTTTGCTGGTGGCATTACAATTACTGTTTATGAAAAGCAACTTGAGTCAGGCAGATATAAAGAATACATGGGTGGTGATCTCTCTATTTGCTGGTTATATACAAGGACACAGGCAATCTACTGTAGAAATGTGTTCAGAATCAAAAGCAGTGCTCTGCTCAGCAGATGCCTACAGGGTTGGCACTGTAGTGATGTGGGTGGACACCACTCTTACCTAGAATTGGCTCTGATGGAGACCTACCCCCTGGGCAAATGTTCTGCCATTGAAATTTGTTTAATGATACTGTTTCCCCAATTAAAATCTTTCAACTCCCCTGCCACCCTCCTTCTCCTCGTCTTCCTTGTTTGCCCTTGCTAATTAAAGAACTATACCATGCTTGAAAAGAAACAGAAAGTAAACTACGTTAGTCATAAAGCCTCTAAGGAAGCCAAGCCAGAACCACCCTGAATGATGTGCGTGAAGCAGGCCAGGCCCGCCTCCTGGCTTGGGTTGCTGCTGTATCCAGTGCTGATCAGGCACAGGTGGCCTCTGAGGGGCAGGAGGGGTAGCTCTGCCTCCTGAACCACTTGACTCTGGGAGGACCTCTGCAGACGCCGATCTGAGAGGAGACCCTGTCAGTTATGACTCAGCCTATGCTCTGTGCTGGCCGCGGTCTGTGATGGAGAAAGTTTAATTCTGCACTGTGAAAAGATTCAGTAAGTCACCGCAAATCACCCCAACTAAAGCCCAAACTGAGTAATTTACACAGCACTTTGTGATCTTCAAACACTTGGCAGGGGTAATTATTCATGCCCGACATGGGGCCTTGGGGCCCAAGCTCCCTGTTTGTTCTAAGGCTGAGGAGAGGTGTTTGAAACCGGCAAGAGAGGAGCAGAGTTCCTGAGATCATGGCTAATGTGACACCCCCAGGCCTAATCTTCTCAGAGTACTGGGATAAAATAGTGTCCATTACAGAATCAGCCTTCATCCTGCCTCCTTCTGAGCCCGGCCACTCTGGCAGCCAGCTCAGAGACAATTGAGAGAGGCCAGACTTAATCAGGCCTTAGGAGCCGGGCAGGAGGATGAGGCTAATCTCCACATTTAGTCCTTCTGTTTGTGTGGACCTGCCTTGCCTGGCCCTGGCAGATCAAAGGAAGTTGGCAAAAATCAGATTAAGCCTAGAGAAAAGGGAGGGGGGCTTGAGCTGTGTGTGACAGCCAACTTTTTTTCCCTCCTTGCCTGTGTTGTGTACATTTACTAAGACCACACAGTTAATCCTGTGAGCTTTCAATACACCCTGATTGCCTTTTCTTCTCTCTCCCCTCTTTCAACCAATAAAAAAGCCATTAAACTGAAATTTTGTATGAAGTGTGCAAACGGGAGGGCTGCTCACCGAGGGCTGGCACAGCAGCTCGACTCTGCCGAAGTTCAGCGATCTGAGGGGTAGGGTGCCACCAAGGGTCTGCTTACCCTCCCAAGGAAGGGCAGCGGCCTGGCGTTTCTGGAGACAGACACGGAGGAGCGGAGTGGAGACAGCAAGAGACTATTAACACAGGCTGCTGTGGAGCCGGGAGGGTGGTGGGGCAGGTGCAGGAGTGGTGAGGTGACATCTGATCTCGGGGACAGCCACCTTGCCACAGAGAGCAGCAGCGATGGAGAACATATGGGATGGACCAATTAAACCAGCACCCGTGCGTTTCCTTTTCGAGAGCGCGGTGCTGCATCATGCTAAAGTCTGGTTTTCATTCCCCTCCTCCTACGTGTGTGTTTTTGTGAGCCTTGCCATCACGTCTCTCCTCGATGGCTCCCGCCGCTGCACACAGTTCTTGGGTCCTTGCGTGGACAGATGGGTAAGGAGACTCAAGCAAGAGGGATTCACACTCTCGCTGCTGCTGGCAGTCACCTGCTGTTTGTAAACAGTGACATGTGGGCACCAGCCGTGTCCTTCAAGCTAGGAGAATCCTGCGCCACTAAGGTGAATGCTCACGCAGAAGGCAACCTTGAGTTGGTACCCCGGAAGCTCGGAGCGGGTTGCTCCGCAGGTCTGAGGCAGGGCGTGGCCGGAGGAAGCAAGGCCAGAGGCGCCAGCGAAACAGCGTCAAAGGGCCATTGGCCTCTCTCCTTCCTTCCAGCGTCTTGCAGCCCCTAAGTGGTGCCAGAAGGGAGCTGTGCAGCCGCTGGGTCTTGGCAGTGGCGCTCACCTCATTAGAGTGGATTAAGCCGTGATGCTGAGAAGGATAAAAGGTGAAAAGCCAACACAGCGCCGGGGCGGCCACCGAAAGCTCTGAGCGTCATTTGTGCGCTGTCGCCATTATTGACTTGCACCCATGTGGTTCGCACTTTTCAATTACCGTCTGCCAGCAAGGTGGCTGGTAATTGCAGAGGCGAGTGCGTGAGCGCAGTGCCAAGGGACCCTCCTGGCACGGCGCACCTTCCTTGATGCTCAACTCCAGGATGTTCAAAGACAAAGGTCCAGGGCCTGGAGGCATCCCCAAGGACGCGGGGAGGGGACAATGCCATTAACAAAATTAATAAATGGGAATCACGCCTCCCTGGCAGGGTGGCCTGAGATTGGCAGCCGCTCTGAAACGCTGGGCCTTGCAGGGCTCTGCCTCAGAGTCACGCCGGAGAAGGCCTGACTTTGAAGCTCCCCCACAAGAAGCACACAGGATAAACAGCTCAAGTCCCCTGTGCAGCCAGGTCTCCAGGTCCCGGGTCCCCCAGAGCATCATGCAGGCGCCCCTCTGCTGTGGAGGTCTGGCTCTTTGTGCTCATATTATAGAAAATAAGGAAAACCCAATCCAGATGCAAATTATTTGAGGTGCGGTCAGTTGAGTCACCCTTCAGGTGGTGAGGGGACAGAATTTCATGGGATGAATTTCACAGGGCAGCACACACAGGTCCAACACGCGGCTCCGGTCACAGGGCTGCCTTATGTTGTCCTGAGATCCCTCCCCCGCCCAGTGGAATTTTCCTAATTTAGGTCAAGGGACTGAAGCTTCGTGGAGAGATGAGTGAGGAAGACCCTCGGTGTCTTGCTCGGTCTGCTGGAGGGTCGGTGTCGGGGGGAGGGGAGGCTGGACACGAAGCACTTAGCGCTGTGGTGTCCTCTGTCTTCCGGTTCTGGCTGCTAGAGCTGAAGAAAAGCCAGATTCCTGCAGAGCAGGAAGTCCTGGTCACCAGGAGCCTGTGCTCTTCTAGGATAAACAAGACCGTCAGGTGTGGACTGAAAAAAGTGTGCAAGACGTAAGTCAGTGCTTCTCCTCAAAATACCACACACTCAGCACACTCTTCCTAAGTCTTAGGTACTCAACGTGTATGTGTCAGTGTTGTGTATACATGTGCTTGTGTGCCTATGCATGCATATGGGTGTAAATATGTATCTATATATGTGCATAGTAAGCAAGTCTGTGTGTCATATATATGTGTGTGTGTGCTGATTGCACATAAGCATGTGTGTACACTGTGAATGTGTGTGAATATACATGCCTGTGTTATTAGTTTATGGTGTGCATGTGTGTAGTATGTCCATGAAGGTAAGCATGTGCATGTGTATATATGTGGTATATGTGCATGCAAGCATCTGTGTGTGCACAGATGTATGTATCCAATGCATTTGCATGTTTGTGAGAATGTGTATGCTCTACATACATGTGTGTACATGCATGTATTTGTGTGTGTACATGTGTGCATGTGTGTCTCCTATGTATATGTGTGTGTGGTATGTGCATGTGTGGACACATGTGCATATCTGTACATATGCATGTATGTGTATACAAGGTTGAATGCCTGTGGGTCACATATATGTATGTCACATATGCACATTTGCACACCTATGTTTATGTGTGTACAAGCATGTGTGTGTGTCTGTGTGTACATGGCATTTGTGCATGAGGTATGAGCAGTTGTATCTGTGTGTGTGTTTATGTATGGAGTGCGTGTGTTTGTTGTGTGCATACATGTGTACATATGTGGTCTCCCATCAGGGTCTAGTACCGTGTTTGTTCTACCACTTGCTTCACATGGCAGGTCCTGTGCCTGCTGCTCACTGCTCACTGAGCCACTGACGACCCTCAGAAGCAGGACACGCCAAGGTGTTCATTCTGGCCACACTCCTGCCTCGTGCTCAAAGCTGCCCCAATGCAGTGAACTGAGCTGGTTAAGCCTTGAGGAAGCCGGAGCTCACCAGAAGTCACGGGTCAGGGAAGGCGTCTCCTCGTGCACTCTCAAGGGGTTTCTGCAAGTTCCCAGGAGCACAAAAGTGAGCCCTGCATCTCTCAGGCTTCCTGTCTTGCTGTCTGTCTCCCCTCTGTTCATGGCTGACCATCCTTCCATTGCTCTGTCACATGACCCAGCCATGGTGACATCAGCAGAACTCCAGACGGGCCACCTCTTGGGCTTCCAATTCCTAAAACTGTGCTTAAAAAAACAAACAAATTTATTTAGCTCCCCACACCAGGTCTTTGTTGCGACAACACAAAGCAGATGGCTGCCCTCTTAGGAAGGGAAAGGGGCAGGAAGATCCCTCACTCAGCCAGTTTAAACCTGATCAGTCCTTTCTTCTACCCCATAACCAGTCCACAGAGCACAAAACATGAATGACTGTAGTCTGAGCTAAAGGCAGATGGGGATGGGCTCAGACAGGTCCTGACTGCTGCAGAGACAACCCGCACTACCATCTGAGAAGACCACGACCTACAGAGGACCTTGGAGGGTTGTGAACACGTAAAGTACAGACACACAAAGGACAATGTGGGTGCCATCTCCAAGAATGTCTTCTGTCTCTCATCGGCTTGAGATCACCAGGGAGGCTAGACTTTCTCGACAGAGAGCCCATTTGTCCTCTGGGGTCCACCTCCCCAGCACTGGGCTCACAAGCATGCACCATCATGCCTAGCATATGTGAGTGCTAAGAATTAACTCAAATCCCCATGCTCGTGAGGTGAGCACTTAGATGATGGCATCTCTAGCTCTGTAGTCCATCACACTGTGTTTAAAAGCACTACTCCAGTGTAGTTGGAAGTTTTCCTGTGTCCTGCCCAGTCCCATAGTCACTCAGACCCAATTAAACACACAGGGGCTTATACTAATTATAACCTGTAAGGTCTGTGGAAGGCCTCTTGCTAGCTAGCTCTTATATCTTAAATCAGCCCACTTCTATTAATCTATGCTTTGCCACATGTTCCATGGCTTTACTGGTCTGTTGGCGTGTTGTTTCTCCTTTGGTGGCAGCTGGCATCTCTCCCTGCCTTGTTCCTGTCTCTCTCTTTGAATTTCTCACCCCCCTCTAAGCTGCCTTGCCATAGGCCAATCAGCTTTTTATCAACCAATCAGAGCAACACGTGTCTGCAGCCTACAGAAAGACATTCCCCCATCTCTCCAGGACTTGGCACAATGAGACATGACTTTCATCCCAGCACTGGAAAGGCAGGGGCATGAGGATCTCTGTGAGTTTGAAGCCAGTTTGGACTACAGAGAGAGTTCAAGTCTAACCAGAGTGACAGAGAACCCTAGTCTCCAAAACAAACACAAACAAACCGTAACAACAATAAAATCTCGCGCCTCTCTAGATGAATGACACAGGGATGGTTTTCAAATAGACAAAGGTGTATCATGATTCCTAAGAGAAGACAGGTCACTAACATGCTCTACTGTGGGCATGTGAGACAGTTCAACAGGTTAAGGCCCTTGCTGTCAAGCCTGCCCACCTGATTCTAGCTCCAGAGCCCACATGATGGAAAGAGCTGACTCCTGAAGACACACACACACACACACACACACACACACACACACACACACACACCCCACACACACACGCACACACATTTAAAAGAGAATGTGACAGAGGCAATGGAATCACCCAGAGAGTCATAGTGAGCTCCTGAGAGGAGAGAGCTTGGGTGCACACCTGTTGGTGGCCTGGAAGCCATGCTCACTAGGACAACACAGCACCCCAGTCTGTGAACTCGGGGTATTGGAATCATTTCACGTTCACACTCTCCAGATTCTAAACAAATGAGGAAAGCAGTAATTTTTTATGATTATTCTTGCTCAAAGTTGTGCACTCTTTGTGGCCCACTATGGCCATAACCCTGTCACCACCAGGCCTGTCCCTGAGATAAGTGAGACTCACATCTCAAGCTGGGGTTCTATCCATGTAATAGAGCAAATATAGCCCAGGACTTAGGACTACTGACTGTGTGCTGTGGACCTACTCTGGGGGTCCTTCCAGGGGAAAAAAAAAACATGTATCTGTGGCCCCTGGGGACTGTCCAGCTTCTGGGAAGGACAGGGAAAAGCTGTAGTCTTAGAGAAGAAGCACTGAGAATTCCATGCACAGCCTCACAGGGAGTGGGGGCTCTGCTGAGGCAGTCCTGGGTCTATGACTATGGCCTTCTGTGGACACACAAGCATGAAAGTTACCTCCTCAATCTTTTCGGATACACAGGAGACATGTGGCTTCTTCACTAAGAGCTTCCAGGCCCCTGTCTTCAGAGTGAGACCCCTTCTCTATTGCTCATACCTTCCAAGAAGTAAGTTTCCCTTCTTCAAGGGAGATCAATCACACTTAGATGAGGCTCTATCCTCTCTACCCTCCTCTTCACACCCTTGGAGCTTTACTGTCCCCCGGTATCTCTTAACTGCTTCAGAGCTTTGCTTGTTGTATAGTTATTCCATGATGCCTGTTGAATAACTGAGTCTGAGGCTTTCTACCCACCTTTCTCAAAGCAAACTCCACTCCTCCTTCCATTTCTTCTGTGTCCACAGGACTCCCCCTGTGCCTCTGTGCCTATGGTCTTTCATTTGAAATAATGTGGGGAAATGTTAGAACAGTTTGGACCACATCATTGCCTTGTAGAGAGAAAGTCGCCCGGGATGTCACCTTACTGTCCATCACACAAACATCCTCTGCAGAGTGGCTGAGCTTTGGAGTGCTTCAACCCATCCCCTTGTCCTTACATCACCTCTTGCAGCAGTCAGGTTACAAATAAGTGAATCCTGTGCAGAAAGAAAAAATTATCTAGACAAAGCAAGGAAGTTATTTCCGCAGGAGGCACTTGGCCCTTGGCCTTCGGCATGAAGAGTAGGTGGTAATTCAGCATGTGTTGAGGCTCAATTGTAGCCCCCTCACCTACACAGCCATTGTCTCAAGAAGTGACCATGCCATAGTACTTCCTCCTTCTCTTTTTGTGTTGGAGGAGAGGGTCCTTTTGAGACAGGGTTTCACTATGTGGTCTAGGCTGGCCTCCAAGGCACAATCCTACATCTAATTACCGAGTCATGGAATTACAGACCTGTTTCACCACTCTATGTCACTATTAAGTGCATAGTAAGTACATCATGCATCGAGGAACCACAGTTTTGATAGTCTACTCTCCTCTAGGCAAATGGGATGCAATTCCTTTGTGTCTGCCCTGACATCAGATCCACAGTAGTTCCCTCAGTTGGCCTTGGCTGGGGTCTGAACGCACTCTCTCTCACCAACCTGTCAGGGAGAGGTTGACGCTGTACACAGACCTTGCCCTTGGCATGTACGTGACCTCCAAGTCCAAGTGCTGCAGTAGCAGGCACAGGAGGAAGTTTTAGCACACAGGGATTCTGAGCTTCTCCCTGTTTTTCCCTATCAGGGATGGAGAACATGCAGGGTATCTTCCATGTTCCTTTTTTGAGGATGAGTGATTAACAGACTTCTGTCATCTGGCATTGTCACTGAAAGTTCTGATTTCCAAGTGTTCAGTGTCCCCTGACCTGCAACCATCACTGCCCATTAGCAAATCCATCAGAAGTGGAAGCAGTGGGGAACCAGGCCTCCCCTGCATTACTAACAGCCTGCTTATTAAAAAAAGAAAGAAAGAAAAAGAAAAATGTTGAGTAAAACGGCAAACACCTGGGAGTTGAGAGAGCACACTGGGTAGCATGAGGCTACAGACCAGCCTTCACTCTGTTCTGGCCTTAGGAGCTGTGAGCCCAAGTCCCAATCATGTTTCACAGGGTCAGTAATTAAATGACCCACAGGGCCAAGTATTAGGAACACAGTGCATATGATATGCTTAGCATAGATGTCTTTGTTTTATAAAATCTCGCTTCACGAGATCTGTGAACAGGGCAACAGTCCACAGCAGTGTGCAACAGAAGTACCATTGGCAGAGATTTCTCCATTCGCCATGAGTGTGAACTAGTAAAACGACCATGAGAAACTCAGCAGCAGGCCAGTCATCACTCACACGGGAGAAAGTAGAAGCAGGCATCCCAAGTGTAGTGGCTGCTGAGTGATGCTGGCATGGTAGGGGCAGATTCGGACAAGGGTGTCATGGAAGGCGCAGGAAGCTCTCCCCCAGCATCTGTTAGGAGGCATAGGTTGCTTTGGGCCTTACTCAGGAGCCAGCTTTCTTGAGAGAAAGCATCCACCAATTTGTGTTCCACCATCACCAGTCTTTACACCTAAGGTCTGCCATCTCCACACTTAGATCCCGATCTTCAGTGCTGTGAGATGGTCTGTATGTCAAATGTGTTGCTGATTGGTCAATAAATAAATCACTGATTGGCCCGTGGCCAGGCAGGAAGTATAGGCGGGACAAGGAGGAGAATAGAGCTGGGAAGTGGAAGGCTGAATGAGAGAGACACTGCCAGCCGCCATGATGAGAAACAGCATGTGAAGATGCCGGTAAGCCACGAGCCATGTGGCAAGGTATAGATTAATGGAAATGGATTAATTTAAGCTGTAAGAACAGTTAGCAAGAAACCTGCCACGGCTATACAGTTTGAAACCAATATAAGTCTCTGTGTTTACTTGGTCGGGTCTGAGAGACTGTGGGACTGGCGGGTGAGAGAGATTTGTCCTGACTGTGGGCCAGGCAGGAAAACATTAGCAACACTTCAGGGCAGCAGAGCACAATGGCATAGTCCCTGGAGAGTCCTTGGTGTCTCCATACCTGCCAGTTCATAGTTTCCAGGATCCGTGTGTGGTGTGTGTGTGTGTGTGTGTGTGTGTGTGTGTGTGTGTGTGTGTGTGTGTGACTGGCTGCCTTCTAATGGAGGTAAGGGCTCTTTCACATGCAGGATGGTTCTAACAACTGAAACCTACTGGGAATCGTCAGGAGGAGGTGGGACTGTGCGCTTTATTGCAAAAAAAAAGGGGATCGTGGTTGCATTGTGGGTCTAAGGTCTATTCTGGAGGAAAGGGTTTCCCTTTTTGCTGATGGAATATATGTGGTGATATTTTATTTGTTCACCCCGATAAAACTTATCTGGGGATCAGAGAACAGAGTCAGTCACCAAATTAGACATAGAGGTCAGGTGTGGTGGCACACACCTTTTATCCTATCATTCTGAGAGGATCCATCTGGATCTCTGTGAGTTCAAGGCCACCCTGGAAACAGAGCCAGGCGTGGTGGCACACACCTCAAACCCAGCACTAGGAAGGAAGGAAGACGGCAGGGCCTAGAAAGGTATATAAGGCATGAGTAAACAGGAAGTCTCACTCTGGAGACTGAGGAGTTGGTAAGGTGAGGTTGGCTGTGGCTTGTTCTGTTTCTCTGATCTTCAAGCTTTCACCCTAATATCTGGCTCCAGGTTTCTTTTTTTTTTTAATTAATAAGACCACTTAGCAATTTGTTTTACATCTGGTGCCCAGATAAGTTTTATTGGGGCACACAAATAAAATACCACCACAAGTACACCTTGCATAGCCTGTCCCACAGTTGTCCTCAGCACAGTAGTTACCACGGTGCCCCATGCACTGGGGATGCAACGCAGAGCAATCCAACCTCAGCTCTCGTCTCCAGGAAGACCTGGCCGCTCCCTGACGGCCAAGTGTTCACGTTGCAAAGTCTGCAGAGCCTGTCAACACTGAAGGATGACTTTGAGAAAAGGTCACAGTCAGGATGCATTAGCAGGCTCATCCCTCCTCTGCCCTGTACCCCCCGTGCTCCCCTCTGCATATTAGATGACACCCCTTTAAACTGTTAAGTGCTGCTGTAGTTTTATCGGCCAGTCGCCAACGGGCTCAAGGGAGCAGTGCTATCTCCTATGGCCATGAAAATTGATATTGAACACGGGAGGAAAAATCTCACAAGCTGATAGCAATTAGCTAAAAAGGATCAGTGGCTCCATGATTCATCACACCGGGGAACCAAAGTCAGCAGACACTGTTCCCAGGTTCCTGCACTCGCTCTGCTTCTGTTTATCAGGCACACAGGGTGTGACATCTACTTCCAAGGCCCCTGGCAGGGTGGAAGCTCCTGAAGTTGGTGGCTATCTTCTGTGGGTGAGGTCGATAGAATGTGCTTCAGGGAACAGTGGCAGTTCACACTGAAGGGATTCACACTGAAAAGTAGGAGCTGCTGTCTGTAAGAACTTGTTTCCTGTCAGTTTTGAGAAAGAAGCAATTTAATGAATCTGGATCAGTAAAAGCATTGCATCTGCATTGACTGGTCATGATAATAATGCAAAACTATCAGAAATAGTCATTGCAGCAGCAGCATCACTCTCATTCAGAAGGGGTCCTTCTCTGAGCTCCAGGATGTCATGGGACTTGCAACCTTGCTGCCATCAATCATCCTCACTACTCTGTTGGCATCATGGGCATACAGTGAAACATGGGATGGTGCAATTGTCTTCTAAAACAGCACCATCATTGGGCTGGGGAGATGGATCAGTCAGTAAGGTGTTTGCTGCCCAAGCACAAGGACCTGAGTTCAGATCCCCAGCACTCAAGAGCAGAGCTGAATGTGCCAGCGAGTGCCTGCGGTCCCAAACTAAGGGAGGCAGAGATTCGTAATCTCTGGGTCCTGTTGGCTGGTTAGGCTGGGTGCATTGCTGAGCTCCATGTTCAGTGAGAGACCCTATTTCAAAAGGTAAGATTGAAGAGATAGAGGAGGGCACCCAAGATTAATCTGCAGCCCCATATTCACCCTCACACTGCACACACACACACACACACACACACACACACACACACACACACACACACATCAGTTTCTGCAATTCTGCTGCCCTATCTGAGGTGCACCAGGTGTAGTAAATATTGGTCACCCAGCATGGAAAGCAGTGGTTTCTGAAAATGTAGTATGCAGTATTGTCTCTCCCCCTCACTCCTGTGTGTCCGCAGGGAACCCTGGTCACAGATTTAAGTACTGCTCGGTGCTCCCTTGTTACAACATGCCACCACTCCTATTTTTATGTCTTTTTAAAGTAAAAACATTATTATCTTCTATTTATTTAGCTTGGTGTATATTTACACATAAGTGCAGGTGCCTGCAGAGGCTAGAAGATGACATCAGCTTCCCTGGAGCTAGGGCTACAGGCCCACCTAGTGTGGATTCTGAAGACTGGACTCTAGAGGTGTACCTGCTCTAATTTACAATCCATCTCTCAATCCCACAGCTCCTGTTCTTAAACAGATGCATAATTTGTTCCTAAGGTTCTCATGGAGGACACAGACCACTCTGTGTTGATCCCCAGGCATGAGCTGAGAGGTCCTGGAGGAGAGCTGAGGTCCTGAGCATATGCCTTAGAGCTGGGGTCTGGAGCAGGCTCTCAGAGGACGTTTACTGCTGAACATTCCACTGTTCATATGTTAACAAAGAAACAAGCAATGAGCTCAATATCTATCCATCATAATTGGAATGTATACTGAGTCAATGGGAACTGAATGAACACGTGCCTCTTGAAATACATATGCTGGTTGAAATGAAAAAGGTTTTTCAGGAGTATGAATGGCACCTGCTAAGACAACTGCTCACAATACCACTGGCAATTAGTGAAATGGGATTCAAATCTTTCATCTTTCCCACATCATTAGAACAGAGTAGTGGATCTGATGACAGGATGGGTCAGTCAGCTCAAGGTGTTCTGATGATAGCCGTGCTTGGAAAACCCCAGGAGAGTCTCTAGAGTCATGCCTGTGATGTCTCTTTCCTCAGCCTTGTCTGCTCCAGCAGCCTATGGACCCATCCCAAGCAGGATCAGCTCACCAGTGAAGCAGGGAGAGAATGGGAGGGGCCAGGCAACTAGCTCCAACCACAAGCAAGACTTCATCACCCTGATCATCAGAAAAGCCCATGACTAACTTGTACACATTGACTTTAATGTTCTTACACAGACAGGCCATGCTTTGGTAATGACTCCATGGCTGCAAGGGTCCTTCTAAGGTGTAGAGAAGTAGCAGGAGGAGGGAGTGTGGGTGCATGGAGGCCAGAGGACAAAGAGCAGGATGGGAAAAGCTGTAAACGCAACAGGCCTTCCAGGCCTGCTATGGGCACTGATCTTACTGAAGCTGGGGACTCTGGTATCTGCTCTGTGCTTGTCAGAGGTGCAATGCTAGTCCCATGCCCTTATTCTATTGGGACAGTAGGGGACTGAGAAGACATGTTTTGGGGTGCTTACTTAGTTCACAGCAGTGTCCCTCAGTTCAGGCTAAATAGGAAGGAGTGTGAGAATCTTTAATCAAGGGCTTTCCTCCCAGTGGTAGGACAGGCATTTTTGGAGTGTGAAAAGCCAAGGAGGTGGGTGGGAGATGATTTCAGTGTAGTTCCATAGATGCTTCATGTGTCTGTTCAGAGAGCCCCTGGGTATCCTATTAATTATAGAATCAATTACATTCAATTTAGGTTTAACACCGTGATACTATTCCTTAGCTGCAAAGTGCCCACACTCATCACATTTGTGAGTCCTAGGAATGAAGGGGATCCTTGGGATAAGTCCCTCTTAGGTTGTCCATTTCTGAAAGTCATTCCTTGTCGATTCTGTCCTGATGGGTCATCCAGCCGGAGCAGAAGCACCTTCAGAGTAAGCATCCATCTGCCTGAACCCAACTGTCCTTCCTTGCCCCAGGGACGCCAATGGTTTCTGGGCCTCTAGTACTGAACATTCCAGGAGTGGGCCTGTCAGGGGAGACCCAATCCAAGAGCTCTGGAACCTTGCTTCTCTCCCTCCTTTCCCATGCCTGTTTCTAGTTTATATAGATGATGGATTTTTTTCTCATGTCCCTTTTATTTGGATTTGTGAACCATTTCCTCCCCCCAGCCAAACAGAAGCACCCTACAAATGGTGCTTATCTCCTCAGATGTTCTCCAATTAGAGTGTCCTGTGGTCATCCTGTGTCCCTGCCTCTGAGCTGGAGGAATTCTATCCACATCACACAAGACCCAGCAGGATCACGTTACAAGCAATCTGGGAGATGGGACGCGGAGGGGAGGGGGGCATCTGACTGCACCCCTTGTGCCTTACAAGATGTTCGGCTGTGCAGCATCTCTGCCACTTAGTACAACAAGTGCTTAGCAGGCCGCACTTCAAATTGCTGAGGGCTCGCGATCCTGCGGTGGGAAAACAGATCCCTGTATCCATTACTGGGAACTTGATCTGCTGACCTTGCCTCTGAAGGTCAAACAGGGAAGTAGCAGGCTGGAAGCTCCTACAAAGAAGGAAACAGCCCCACTGGCCATCAGCAGACAGGGAAAGGAGAGCTCTCCTCCCAGATAGGATGGCTTCTGATGCTGTTCCCAGTGTGATCACTGTGACCTTGACAAGGTCACCACCCTCCCACTGAAGACTGAAGCAAAGAGCCTAAAATAGCAATGATGATCACAGACTCTGCTGATGAAACCTGGGTCTGCTGCACACACTGAAGGAGGGATCACTGGGAAATAGGGGCATCGGAGTGTGGACTCACCTCTTCATTTTCCCAACCGCACATATGCCTAGGGGCTGAGTTGTCCACCCTCTTCTACCCTGTTACTCTCACGCCCTCCCCATCCCTGCATTTTCTTATCTTGGGGACTGACCAGTGGCCATAAATCAGCCTGCTAGTCTACTAGCCCCAAGGTTTGTAAGCTATGGCTGGCGTATCTCCCAGCAAGGGCCTAGGCTTGAGTACTGGCTTCAACACTGGCTGCTGGGTAGCTCGGGGCAGTTGCTGCAGTACGGTCTTCCAGCAAGTAATTTAACTATCATTGGTAAAGTCCTTAGACCCATGGCAAACCCGGGGGCGTGAGCCTCCTGCCCATGAGAACCCACTGCCTTGCTCTTTCTCCAGGTGTATGACACACCAGTGAGTCCCAGCCCTGCCGGACCTGTCACCCCTCTGTTTCAGCTCCAGTCAGGGGGACAACGGGATTGGGTTGAGAGACCATCTGGTCAACCCTCTTAGAGTCAAACAGACACAGGATCAGTGCCCCCAGTCGCTGTGTGGTGCTGGAAGGGAAGGTGTGAGGTGTGTACTCATGGAGGGAGCCACACCAAGCCTGCCTTTGCACAGAAAATGCCTGACACCCAAGGCTGCTTAGGGAGAGGCATGGGCGCTCACAGGACTGCCTCCTGGGCATGAACCTGAAGTGATACCCAGAAAGCTTTCTTAGTGCCAGATGGGGCATGGCAAGGACTTCCAGGAGCTTCTACATAGCTTTTTCTAAGAAGTAAACAAGGCTGATCACCTTACCTACCCCCTTTGCCATTTTCCTTAGGACCTTCTTGGTTTATGTTACTATGCTACTGTAAGTGTGTTCCCATTCTCTAGGGCTACAGTTTGGTGGCATGGATCAAGGGAAGGCTGCTGTTTTGGTTTTGGAAGTCAGTATTCCATAAGTAAGGTGTCCACAGGCCACACTTCATCCAGCTTCCTAGGAAGGATTATCTGTCCCTGGCTGGCTGGCTCCTGTATCTCAGGTAGTCCTGGGCACGTGGTCACATCACTCCATCTCTGCTACATTCTCTATGGCCTTCTGACCTGTGTGTCTCTCCACTGCCTTTTATGGTATTGGATTTAGATCTCATGTATGCAAGCTGGGGTGGTTTGAGGGGAAATGACCCCCAAAGGGAGTTGCATTATTAGGAAGTGTGGCTTTATTGGAGTAGGTGCAGCCTTGTTGGAGGAAGTGTGTCACTGTGGAGGCGGGCTTTGAGGTCTCATATATGCTCAAGATACCACCCAGTGTCTCAGTTCACTTCCTGTTGTCTTTGGATCAAGATGTAAGGAGTTTCAGCTCCAGCACCATGTCTGCCTGCATGCTGCCATGCTCCCCGCCATGATGAGAATGGACTAAACCTCTGAACTGTAAGTGAGTCACCACAATTAAATGTTTTCTTTATAAGAGTTGCTATGGTCATGGTGTCTCTTCACAGTAACAGAAGCCCCAACTAAAACACAAGCCCAAGATGACTTCACTCAAGACTTTCGTGTAGTCATATCTCCAGAGGTCACTTTTCTAAATAAGGTCACAGCCACCAGTTACATGTGTTCAGACCCAGACAGACACATTCTTTTGGAGCTGTCATTCAATTCACCACAGATGGCTTTAAAGCCATTTAAGAAATGGGTCAAATGTGAGCAAAGTGCTCTGCGGGGAGTTTGGGGGGCACAGGCAATTTGTTTCCACTTGACTCTGGAAAGTGCATGATCAGGAGCCAGGAGCCAGAAGGGAGAAAGAAGGCAGGTGAATCCTTCACAAAGGCTTCATGATTTATTTAATTCCTGCACACAAAGCCCATTGTGCAGTCTACCAAGCCTTGTCTGTATTTTGTGAGTCTAACGCAGAGTTCACATAAATCATGGAGAGTGCTCATGCTGTGTGCTGATCTTGCAATGTCAATAAGCCTTGAATAACAGAACTTTGAAAGTTTGGGGCCTACATCTATTCTGTGCTTTTAAATAAACAACAGGGAATTCCTGGGACCATGAATGACAGTCGGAGCTCCATAGATGGAGAGTTCCGTCTTTCTGATCCCACTTGTCCCAGGACCTAGCCTGTTCCATGGGTGAGCCTCCCTTTTGGCTCCATCTGAGCTCCCATCTCTAGGAGGGCAGAGCTCCATGTAGCTCCCCTGGTGAATGAAGAGCTCAGACCTGCCAGTTTCCACCCCACAGAGCCAGTGTAGACAGATGCCTTGCATTTGCTTGATGCAACGATTCACATATTTGTTGAATGACTGCTTGTGAGGAGTGAGTGGCTTGGACAGAAACTTGGTTCAACATTAGAATCCAGATGCAGGATGAGTGGCTGTCTAGTGTAGGAGGCGCTTGAAACTACTGTGGAGCACGGAGAAAGTCGGTGTGCACAGGCATTCAGTCTAGTGCTGCAGGCTACATTGTGTCCTGAATGCATATGCTGAAGTCTAGTCTATGGGCTTCAGAATTTGACTTTACTTTGGGACTGGATGCAATTGCAGATGCAATTATTCAGGTGACGCCACCTGAATAGGGAAGGCCCCCTCATCCTATATAACTAGTGTCTTCATAAAAACAGCAGTAAAGAAATAAAGAAAGAGGCATAGATGGAGGAACAAAAGGCACAGGGGAATCAGAATGGAGGAGATGCAAGCAATTGCCGGCCAACGCAGATCCAGAAGAGGATTCTGGACTTTAGCCTCTAGAGTTAGGAGAGAGTAAGTTTTGTCGACAAAGCACCTGTCTTTGATTTTCACCCAGCTTTACTTACTGGATGCCCCAGGATCCCTCTCCCCCCCATAGCCAGTGACACTGAGCACACTTAGAAATTGGTAGGCAAATGTACTGTACAACTCTGACCAGGGGGAGAGGGGGTTCTCACAGAGGAGAGGACACTGTCACATCTGCAGACAGTGAGGGACACTGGGAATTCAGTACCCTTTGATACCAGTATTATCATGGTATATATGGAAGTTAAACAAAGATATCATATACACACATGCATGTGCGTGTGTGCACACACACACACACACATGCCCACACACGCACATAGGGATGTGTGCACACTGCAGACCAACATATCTTATTAACTTAAATACAAAAACTGTAAACAACGTGGTATCAAATGGAAGTTAGCAACATGTACAATAATCGAATACCCATGATAAGAGGGCTCTGTCTAGGCATATAGGATGCTTAAGTGTTCAGAAGCAAGTCACCATAAAACACCACGACAGTAGACTAAAGAAGAAGTGTTATATTGATTGAAACGGGGGAAAAATTGGCAGAATGTGGGGAACATATCATTGTGTAAAGCACTCACATCAAGCTGGGTCTGATAGAACGGGTCTGCAGCCCCAGCACTCCAAAGGCAAGATGGAGGCACAGCGAGGAGATAGGAGAATGCCCTGAGGCTCACAGGGCCCCCAGCCTGGTGTGTGCAGGGGGAAACAATGAGAGACCCTGTATTAAACAAAGTGAGAGATGAGAACCTGAGGTTATCCCCTGACCTCCACTGCACACCACGGCACACATGCACCTCACTCAGGCACGTACACGCAAAGACGTGCAATCACAGAAAGATGGAAAAGAAAAACAACTGGAAATGTTCCATAGCTGTGTATGGTTTAGGGCAAAAAATAATAATGATAATCTTGGAGACACAGCTGTAGATTGGTAACACATGACCCTATTGGAATAAATGTGACGATCTTGAACCAACAAAGCTATAGAGATGGAAAGGGTGCCTTGTAGTCCAACTGTAGGTATATTGTCATGGGGCAGAAGGTGCAGGGTCACTGCAGGGTGGCTGCAGAGATGGCCATGCTTGTACCTTGACTACGATGGATGCTTGGAACTCACTGCACTGTCATGGGACTGACTGTGCACTTCAGAGCAGAGAGACCACTGGGCTCAGGTGCTGTGTAACTGGGAAATGTAATCCAGGAGCCAAGGCTGAGGTGTGAGCACATGCCTGTGGTAACTTTGCATGGCCTGTCCATCCATGACAGAAATAAAGGGGAGAGGAGAGCAGAGGGGAGGGAAGGGGAGGAGAGGAGGGAAGGGGAGGAGAGGAGGAGAGTGGAGGAGGCAGGGGAGGAGAGGAGAGAAGGGGAGCAAAGAGGGGAGGAGAGGAGAGGAGAAGAAGGAGGGAGAGGAAAAAGAAGCAAAAAGAAAGGAAGGAGAAAGAGAAGGAAAAGAGTGTCAAAATCAGCACATAAACAACAACCTAAAGAATTTGAACCATATGTATCTAGAGATATAAGTAAATATATTCATGAGAAGGAGTGTGTGCATGTGTGTGTGTGTGTGTGTGTGTGTGTGTGTGTGTGTGTGTGTGTGTGTATGTCAGAGAGAGAGAGACTTTATAATACATGGGCCACTTCCACACATGAGGCCCATCAGCACCACACAGTAACCAAGGGTAAAACGTGAAAGATGTGGTTATCAGATATTAAATATGAGGGAGCGAGGGAAACAGGAAAGAAGACAGAATGACCCCAACAGATTATTTAAGAATTTTATTTCTTTCAAAAATCTTCAAGCAAACACAGGAAAATATGACTTGAAATTGAGTGGCTGACACCGTGTATCTCCTGTATTTTCTCTGCACTTTCCTGCCAGGTTAAATATCATATTGTTGATGTGAATGCCATCGTGCCATCAAGTCACTGTCCAAGCAGTGCCTGGTCCCTACGTCTCCAGATCTGGCTGAGAGCAGCGCCTGGTGCCGGTGCCAAGCTGGGCGTGGAGAGGTGTTCAGCCAAGCCCCTGGTGCCCCTGCATTTCACTTGGAAACTGAGAACTTTGGAATGGTTTATGACTCAGTGAGACAAATAAAGGGGTGTGTGTGAATAGTGTAGGGCTGGCCTGTCCCTGCTGCTCTGGGAGCAGGCGGTGATGGACAGACCACTTTCATTCTCCTGCGCTCTGGGTGACTGTATCATTCCTATGAGTGTGAGGAGGGCTATGGTGGAACCCCTGCAGGTCAGTGAGGAGCCAGGCATCCTTGTCCTGCAAACATGTGGTGAAGGCTTGAGTTGAGTCCATGCTCTTGTCTGTCTGTCCTCTTTCCACTCCTGCATAGATCTGGGGGAAGACAGGGCCGAGACTTAAGCAGCAGAAACCACAGAACAACACGGTGCAAAAGAGGCAGGGTAGGGGTGTCAGGCCCTCCCTGTGTCTGTACGCCATGGCACCCAGACCTGGGTTAGCATCCTCCGGGACAACACACCCTCGGTCAGACATCTGTCTTCTTCTAAAGAAGAGAACTGTGCTTTGGGATCATGGGATGTTAGTTATAGAAGGATCCAGAAGCTTCCAGCCCTTCTTGTTATACACCAGAGGGAGCTGTGTAATGATTATACCAGAGTGATAAGCCAGCTAAAGGCAAGGTGGGTCTAGGATCCAGGCTCCCCAAGACCTGTTTGTGACCTGACTCACTGTGCCACAACCCTGGGCCACCAGTGCAGCACACCTACCGCAGGGCAGACAGCGTGCACCACAGGCTTGCTCCAGCAGTCAGTTTAGCCCACCGTGGGGCTCACCAAGGAGGCAACACACACAGGATAGCTTGTGTGTACAGTGTAGCTCACTGAAGGTGAAACACACAGAACAGCCCATGAATGTGCAGCTCACACAGCCGCACAAGGCCTCACACATGCACACCACATACGTGTAACTTGCCGGCTGATGTTACTGGCTGGGCAGCTCCCAGTCTGGCTGCTGTTGGCCTGTGAAGTTGGAGGATTCTGTGTACACCCAAAGGCCCCTTTTGAATTATAGAGCTCTTGCAATCATTGAAATAAATACACACAAATCCTGTTAAATTAAAGCAAACATCTCCACCTCCCGTGGTTCACTTTGCAACTTGCTGCTGGGCTGAGCTTGACAAATATGCAAATGTGAATCTATTTGTAGCCACATGGCAAACTTCACAGGGTTGAGATCATCTTATCAAAAGGTGTGCAAAGGATTCTGGGCAGAAGACCAAGGGCTGGGCCTGACAGCAGGGTTGTTTCTGGTTTTAGCGGTTCTGAGAGAGATGTAAATAAACAAATCTAGGGAGAGCGTGGCCCACACTTTATGGCTGGGCACCTGAGTTTGCCAGTGGGACTCAAGCAGACAAGACGCTGTGTCCTTTTCTAGAACCTTGGCAATGCAGTCACAGCGAGAACTCCCCCGATAGGCACCGGAACAGAATGTTCAGACCCACTGTTAAAATTGGGCCGGGTTCAGCAAGCTCTCAGAATCAAGAGAGGATGCATTACACAGACCCCTGGGGATGTAGACCTGGCCCCAGCTTGTAAGGAAGGAGAAAGTGGAGACAAGTATTCTGTGTGACAGCTAACAAAGACCTCACTCAGACCATGACAGTGGATACAGCAGTGCCCCCTGTATCTACAATCATGGTGGACATCTCAGTGTGGAGCCCCAAGAGCGGACGCTTAGGTTCAGGGAGAGGCTTTGGGAAGGTGAAACCACTAGAGATGTGTGTCAGTCAGATGGAGAGAGAGGAAGGGAAGGAGTACAGGAAAAACATCTTGGAGATCAGGCCACAGGGATAATAGAAGCCTCGTCCCTCTGAGTACCTATGGGGGTTAAGGGAACAGGCTCAAATGTGTCCTGCTCACCATTATAGGAAGACTCAGTGCTTACTCGTGACCCCCTGCTCATCTTTGATTGGGGATGGCTGTACCTAGAATGGTTAACCGTTTGTTCCTGGGGCACAGAGGACTCCAGGTAAAGAGCCACCTGCAAAACAAAGCCCTCAATTCACAGAAAAGATGAGGGCCTGGGGACATGGATGGGACACTAGCAGCAGTGTCTTCAGTGGCATAGTCAATGCGGGCCACCGTGGGAGAGAATTTCATTTTGCACCCTGTATTCTCCTCTGCAGCTTGACCCTGAAGGACTGTGGGTTACAACATCTCCAACACTCCTGGGAACATGGGAAACATATGATCAAGAGTTTGGGGTAGATGGAGGGAGGGAGCCTAATTCACCCTGGCAGCCTCTGAGTCACTTAGAACCATGGGGGCAAATCTTTGCCCAGCTAGTAAACCCCTGGCTTTCTCCCTGCACTGGACCATGTCACCCCATAGGAGGTGATCAGTACAAGTCTGTGGAATGAAAGAATGCCTAGTTACATGAGTGGAAGAGTGGAAGCTGCACCCCAGTGGCATGGTGAAACTGAAGCACTTCAAGGGGTGTTTTAGCATCGTGTGGGGGTCAGCCCTTGACCATCCTTTAGAAGTCTGATGACAGGGTCAATAAGTTCACAGGGGCCAATTTGTCCCTGCTGTGAGCATGACCCTTCCACGTGGTGTCATGTTGGGAATGCTCCAACAGGCAGGCATGTGTCATATGTAAAAAAGAAGCTAAACTTGGCAGTATTTTTATTTGGTTAGGTGACTGGAAAGTCTGGGCATCTGATTTTCTCACCTGTCAGGGTATTGGGGTCAGCAACTTTGACTCCTGTTTATAGCTGAATACACCATGGTCTGGCTTAGGAGCGATAAACACATGGACCACTTCACAAACACATTCCCAGCTTAACCAAATGGCACAGTCATGGCTGCTCTGGTGTCCTTTGTTTCTACTCTAGGTCTAAGAGACCATCTGTAAGTGTTGTCCTTCAGAGTGAGGACCACTGTGAGCACTTCTGACAACTTTTCTGAGGGGAGCCTATTCTTATTTTATGGTCTCTGAGTAATCACTGAGGTTCTGTCAATCAACCTGTCTCTTCCTCACGTCTGTTCTTCAGATTGGACAGTTTCTTAGGTTTGTGTGGCACTGTGCTGTGGACTGTTTCTTAGGTTTGTGTGGCACTGTGCTGTGGACAGTTTCTTAGGTTTGTGTGGCACTGTGCTGTGGACAGTTTCTTAGGTTTGTGTGGCACTGTGCTGTGGACAGTTTCTTAGGTTTGTGTGGCACTGTGCTGTGGACAGTTTCTTAGGTTTGTGTGGCACTGTCCTGTGGATTGTTTCTTAGGTTTGTGTGGCACTGTCCTGTGGACTGTTTCTTAGGTTTGTGTGGCACTGTCCTGTGGACTGTTTCTTAGGTTTGTGTGGCACTGTACTGTGGAGCTAAGCAGTGTCTTTTTCCATTTTCCAATACAGTTTAAGACTGTCGTGGTTTCCTGGCTGACACTCCTGGTCTCTTCATCAGGCCATATTTTCCTCGAGTACATTCATAATCTCTGCTTTAAATCCAACATCTGGTCCATCTCATCTCAAGGTCTGCTTCTGCCAACTCTTTTTTTTTTTTACTTAACTGTATTTTTCTTCTCTCCAGGACAAACAATTTTTGATTGCTGATGTAATGTTCCAAAATGCTGGATTCTGTTTTATTTCTCTGGAGAGTGTTGAATGATAAAGGTATTATCCACAGAAGAGAAGGAGCTAGTTGTTGGGGACACTTAAGGTATAGTTTTATTCTTTCCTGGAGTGCATCCGTGGAAAGACTGCCATATGCATTTCCCAGAGGTCTCCACACCTTGGTCTTTCTTGTGCCTCAGTTGGACATTGGCATGTAATGAATCCTCCTCACCCCTGCTGGAACACTGGTGTCTCTCACACTGCCCTGTCTCTCTCTTTACCTCACTCCACAGCATACACGCTGGGAATAAAAATCACCCCGCATGTACTTAGCCCAGTCTGTGGCTAAGGCAGAGGATTTCTGGGTTGTGGTCTTCACTTCATGGTGTTCATTGCCTACAAGTGTCCCATCCTGTGCCTGTCACTGTCGTTACTCATATATGACTTGCTGTAGAGGTATAGATAATAGGATTTACATGTGTAGTGACATCCTGTGCCCACCCAGTCTAACTGAGGTTCCCAACTCCTCGTTTCCGCACGCTGTAGCTCACCTCTTTTCTCCAGGGCCTCTCACATGGGCTCATGAAGGGCCTACCCTACAGACAGTCTATTGCATCAGTGACTGACAGGCCAGATGCTGGACGTTTTTAACCAAGTGCAGCTGACCACAGGTTGTTCAGAGTTCAGGGTGCTGGGATGCTGTGAGCACTGCATCTGGAGTGGCATGTGCTGGTGCTCTCTCCCATCCTGCAGGAGTCCTCAATATCTCCCTTACAGTGGCCGGTGCCTACACTTGGGCTCTATTGTGGTGGCTGAATGTCTGTCGACATCCATAAAGACTGTTGACATTTCCCATGGGCTCAATTTCTGATAGACAGATGTTCACCAGGTTCTCCAAGTCCCTCAACCACACATGCAGTGTCCGTGTGGAAAATGTGGTCTGCATGCAGCTGTGTCTTCCCTCTGTGGGGATTATAGATCACATCTTCATGCTACAGAGAAATCAATAGCTAAAATTCCTTTGCTCAGCCTTTCATGGGGCTCCAGAATGCTGATGCCAGTAACAGGAATGGAGGTTCCAAAAGCAGTGTCCAGGTCTGTCTGCCTGTTTGTCTATGAATGTATGTAAATGTGTCTGTGAAGGCCAGAGTTTGGCATCTAGTGTCTTCCTCAATCATTCCCCAACCCTATTTTTTGAGACAGGCTCTCTCACTGATCCTGGAACTCACCGTCTGCTAGGCTGTCGGTCCAGTGAGTCCAGCCGTCTTCTTGTTCTTGTAGCTGAGATTATGGGCACCTGGCTAGCAATCTTGCTTCAAGAAGAGCCGGCCTCCTGGGTCCTGCAGCTGGGGGCATTCCATTTCTGCAACTTGTCACACAGTGTCCATGTTTGCATCATTAGAGAAAGGTCTGAGCAGAGAGGAGCCCATCTGTCTTTCCCTGGCTCTCATGTGGCTAAATCCTAAAGCAGTCTCACATGCATAAACGTATTTGCAAGTCCAACGTAGAGAAAACTGTTGGGACATCAGAGAAGTCAGCCACGACACCTGGTGCCCTCCTTTCCTGCACTTCTCTCAAGCTTGACTCATCTTTTCTTTTCTGATACTGCTTTGCTGAACTCCACCTCTAGCCCATCTTCCATGGGCTGTGGGGTACCTGCCCATCCATCCAAGCTGTTCTTGTTTCTCCTTGAAGCGCCTGGTTCTTGTCTCCCAAATTCCCCTATCTTGGAGGAACATTTCTCAACACCAAAACATTGCTCCGTGTTTCAGTTTTCATCTCTTAAGCTCGGTCTCCAACTCCCTTTCCCATTCAGCTGGAAGCCATCTTCCAGAACACTAGTTGTTAGCAGGAGCTTGAATCAGGACCATCCATCCCCTGGGGGAGGTAGTTATGAAAAACAGTGTTTTCCAGCAAACTTGAGGTGTCAGAGGAGCTTCTAGTCTGTGATCCATGGATTAAAGGTCCTGGCATATCAACCCATGACATTGTGACATGACATTGTCATCTACAAAGTTCACATTGCAGTCTGATTAACAAAATTATCCCATAGTGTTTTCTCTAAATTCATGATACTGTGCTGGATGACAGTCATAGCTGTCTTTGACTGGATGTAGCCATGATTGGACACACTTGGGACACTCCCATTAAAGACCAGATGCAGAAACCTCCCCTTACGCCCACTGAGGCTCCTGCAGCATTTGACGCTCCTGCCCACTCTCCCAAAACCGACCCCAAGTGTCTTTTTCTCCATCCTACCCCTAAGCACAAACCTTTTCTGGAAAGTTCCTTTCTCCTTGGAGAAAGCAGTTGCCTCTTAGACTTGCTCACATAGGTAGTTGCATTTTCAGCCTTGATTCCAATCTCTCTGGGTTTCCATCCATCCCCAGAGAGGATTCCTCACAGATCCCTGAGTATGGTGAAACTCTTTCCTGCTTGCTTCCATCTCCCCACATGAAGAGGTATTTGAAATTGCACCCACCCACAATCTTTTTCAGGACACAGCATCCCAGGGCTCTTGACATGCAAACCTCACTGTCATAATTAAGTCTTCAGTGAATTGTGCTTGAGACAGATAGCATGGATAAATGCTTGACAAATTTCCACTCGTCTTCCAATAAGGCACTGTCCCCATCTTCCAATAAGGCAGATGAAACCTGATAAAAAACGCTTTAGTGGAATCAAAAGGCCCCAAGGCTAAGCGGAGCCATATCTTCTGAAATTCCACATCCAGCATTGTCTATATTGGAAATATTAAAAAATTCATATATAGTGAAATGATAGATACTTACGTCATTATTTTAAAAAGTTATGCTGATAGAGCTGTCCCCGACTCCTCCAGGAGGACACCGTTTCTGGATATATGAAGATGGCTTTATTTACCTACTGTCGGGCAAACGTGTGCCCTGGGCAGAGACGGATCTCCTCTGGACTGTCTGTAGCCCTGTCCTTCTGCTGCCCTGCTAAGTGGGTCAGTGCAGAGCAGTGTTCTAGGGCAGGGCTGACCCTCACCGACGATGGCGATGAGGATACGGTAGACATACATGCGGCTTCCTCTTGGTGTACAGCTGGCAGGACAGGAGCCAGGTGGCCCTGTTTGCAGCGCAGTGTTACCCCTTGCTTCTTCCATGACAGAGCACATGTCTGATGCCGGCTCAACCGTCCTGTTGTTTGCTTCGTGTGGGCTGAGACTCAGCAGGGGCTCAGGCTGCCCTGGAACACCCTCGCAGATACAGAACTGTTTTCCTTTTCAGTACTCATCAACGGTCAAGGAGCACACCCTGGTTGAGTGAATTGGTGGTGCTGCTGCCCCGTACAGTTGCTCAGTGCGTGTGTGTGTGTGTGTATGTGTGTGTGTGTGTGTGTGTGTGTGTGTGTGTGGCCATAGGGAGGCCCATACATTCACAGTGGCCTGGTTGGCATGCATACGTGGTGAGGAGAGGACACTGACTGGTCTCATGCTGCCTTTCTTTACACAGCATTCTGAGATGAGCAATGAGTCTAAGTAGACCCCTACGTATTGACGAACCCTAAACCTATGCTCAGGCTGAGGTGATGGTGGAGCCATCACACAGAGGAGGTTGCCTCTGGACAAGCACTGGTCACCCCTTCCTGAACCCTTCCTGGTGCTCCACGGGCTATGGCCCTTCCCTTTCATGCCCCGAGGGCCAGGGCCATAAGCCCACCCTCTCCCCAACCTCTCCCTGGCCACTCAAGCAGCCGTGACTCTGTTGCCAGCTACAGCGGGCTCCACACACAGCACACTTGCTTACTTCTGGGATGGTTATTCACGCCACCCCTAGTCTGCTTGGACTGTGGCTTATGTCCACCTTCATCCATACACACACACAAACACGCACACATAGAAGGAAATTGATCAATACATAAGTAAATACATGGTGCAAATTTTGACATGTGCTTGGGTAAAAGGAGTGGCAGGTGTCTGCCCCTTCCCAACGAGTGGATCACATTGTTCAAGAAGCTATGGCAGGGTCAAACGCCGCCGTCTTACTCCAGGAAATGTGCCTGTACGGTGCAGATCTCATGCTTGTGTTCTGTCAGACTGCTCTCATCAGGGATTTCAGGATGCACTGTATCTGATTTGCATTTAAGAGAAATCCTGCACTGAAGATACAAGTGTGTGCCCTGCCACTGACCTCTTGTTGGCAAAGACAAGAAGCAGAGGTCACGTTGGATGCTCTTTCCAAGTTTCCCAGGTCATTTGGGGTTCATATAACCTCATGAAGAAGTGACATCAAGCCACTCTGGGAACCCTGGGGAAGCTCAGCAGCGTGTGGGCTTCAGAGGAGACAGTGGGGGCTTCAGCTGTGGCCAGAGAAGTCCTTCCAGAAGCATCTTCAGAGGTCTGCTTGCTTGTGTGGTTTGAACGGCACACCTGGGGGGCTTCATCATGGATCCCGGGCTGAGTGGAAGAGAGATGAAGGTGTGAATGAAGGAATTTAGACTCCTGCCTCCCTCCCGCAGCGCCCAGAGCTGCTCTGGCATTCTGACGAGAACACCCCCAGTCCCCTGCAAGTTGAAGCAGGAAGCTCTCCAGCTTCACAGACATACAGAGAGATTTCTAGATTACAAAAACACAAGACTTTGATGAGAGCCTACAGCTAAAAGCTCACCCCAAAGTCACTAACCTCAGATCAAAAGACAGACTACATAGAGACAGAAAAAACAGGGGAGGGGGCGGGGAGAGAAACAGAGGAAGACAGTGAGGGAAGGGAAAGAGAGAGAGAGGAGAAAGAGGGAAGCAGATGGGGATGGAGCTGGCAGAGGAAGAGCAGAGCCCTGAACTTGGATCCCTTTATGAGGGCTTTACTAAAGAGACTCGAAGTGGAGCCCAGTGGAGCTCCCCCTTAGAACTGGCCCCCTGGGATCCTTAGCTCAGAACATTTAAGGGTATCACCAAGTGAAGGCAGATGTTCCGCTCACACAGAACAAAGGGTGGCAGGTCCCAGATGAGCAGGGTGTGGAATGGTGAGCACCAGGGGATTCTACTACAGGTCTCAGGGAGAACACCTCTGGCTGAATGTGACTCACACCTGCACCCTGAAAGGAGACAATCTATGCTTCCCTCATGTGCTCAGGAACTTCCCTTCAGAGAACTGTGGTTGAACAATTGTTTCCTCTAGCCCTGTATGTTGAGACCACTATATTTGGAAAGGGGTTTTTGCGGTTCTAAATTGAGGATTAAGACGCACCTATGGTACTGTCTAATCTTGTTTATCTTCTCCTGACAAGGTGACAGTGAGGTTAGGCTTTCTACATTGTCATCAGGAGGGACACAGTTAGTGGTCCAGAGAAGAGTCTCACAAAGGCAGAAGGTGCCTGAATGGCCTTGGAAGACAGAAACATGGAGTGATGCTGCTGTGGACTAGACAGCATGGGAGCCTAGAGGTGGAAAGAGACAGGACCAGTGTTGTCTGGGGCCCGTGGGGAAAATGAGACTCCTCCTAGTGGAAGGCCTCTTGGAGTCAAGGACAATAAATGTGCCAATGTTGCTGGGGCTGCCCAGTGTTTAATTGCTTGTGATGAAAACCATATGAAACTCACCCAGCAGGTGACCTCCACGTAAATACCAGCCCAGACTAGTGACTCTAAGCACGATGAATCTATTCCTAGCTTATACAACATTGCATCCTGCATTAGTCACGTTTCTCATTGCTGTGACAAAACACCCAAAGAGAAGCAACAAACAGGAAGAAGGGCTTATGTTGCCTCAGAGTCTGAAGAGGTCAAGTCCACCATGGTGAGGAAGGCATGGTAGAGTTCATGGTGGCGAGGACCTGTTTCTGGGACTCCTCACATCACAGCTCACCAGGAATCAAAGAAAGAGGAATGCCTGCTCTGACTCGCAAGTAGCTTTCTCTTTCTTTCTGTTTTTCTTCAGTCTGGGACCCCAGCCATGGCATGATGACACCCATATTTAAAGTCAGTCTATTCTCTTCAGTTAAATCTGTCTGGAAACGTATCCAAGGTGAGCCTCATGAATGCCAATCAAGCTGACAACTGAGATGAACCATCACTGAGCCTTAGGCCAGCTAACACTGTGGCCAAGATGTCTGTTTAATCTGACTAAAGGGGAGGTAGATGGAACAAGACTGGCTTCCACCATCAGAGAGCTCAAGTTTGGATCTCATGCGAGTACCTGCTTCTGGTTCAGTGACTGAACATCCCTTTATCTGTTTAAGAAGAGGATGTATTCCAATGACCTGCAGCTAACTATGTGAATTACTGTCACCAACTCACAGGACAGGAGTTCAGTGGCACATGAACCCTGCAGAATGACTCCCAACTAGCAACAACCACCTGTCCCGGTCTCCATTCTCTGTCCTCTTGGTTTTGGCTCTTATTCAGCTCATGGTTGCTTGGCATCCTTTGAAAGGGACAGCATGTGTCCCTGGAGGCCACTCACAGTCCAGTCCTGATGGCAGCTTCTGTTGGAATCATGTTCAGTGAATGCAGGCTCTTGGGACAGATGTAAAGAGGCTTCTTTGACCAAGAGACCCTTGAGAGACCATCTTTCTTCTAACTTCTGAGATCCTCATAATCGTTAAACTATCATTGTCTATCACAGACAGACAAGCAGCAGTGACAAGTCCCTGCCTCTATCCCACAGTCATTTGTGATGTACCTAACCATTGGCATTGTGTTCTGGATCTGGAAAAGCAGTCATTATCCTCCAATATGTCTTGAATTTCTCCAGTGAGAGAAGGTTCTGGGACATAAGTGCGAAGTGCATCAGGTGGCTTTCTTTCCACCAGAGCTGTGCATAGACTGTGCAGTGTGGCTAGCCTCCTCTAAGGAGCAGCCATGAATGCAGAAGGTGTTTGAAGTGGGAAAGAAACCATTCTGAAGGGGGGAAATGTAGCAAAATCCCATCAGTTTTCAGGAAGGAAGCAGGGGGAACTGAGGAGTTCTTAAAGAGTAATGGTTTGGTTCTCTGCTGGGACACAGTCCTACCAGTGGCCATGTCCCCAAAGAAAAGCGAGTCTTCCTCCCTCAGGAGTCATCAGTTGCCTATAGCGCCTCATGAAGGCTTTTTGGAATATCTTAGATACAGGAGAATATGACCTTTGGCATAACATGATACAACTGAACCATTCGCCTGCGATTGTTACTCGGTGACAATCCTTATATATTTGGAGTCAACTGTTCCTAGGAATATGTACTGCTGCAGTCAAAGTGATCACCCTAAATTTATAGCAGTTTCTTTTTTTAACCTTTGGAAAGTCCTGTTCTATGTCTGACCTCATTTCTTCCATCGGTGTTTTGGTGTGCATGCTGGCTACACACAGGCTGAATACAGCTGAGATCTGAAGAAGCTTCTTCCTGCACTCTTCCAAGCAGCAGCGTCACATAAATGTGAGATGGGAACATCCTGTGATGTGATTACCACATTCCAAACACAGGAGACATCCACCAGAGCATCCTATAAGGGCTCAGTGTCCCACTTCTGGGGTCCACACTTGAGCCACTTAAGGCTACCCGAACATGTCCTGGTGAAACCTTTGTAGTTCTCCCCTATAAACTAAGCATGAATTCTGTGGGAGATGACGGATTACTTCATATACCATGCAAGCAAGCCCAGACAATAGCTCTAGCCATGACTGATTGCCTTGCAGTAACCCACTTTATGTTAAATGCATTCTTGCTGTTCAATTCCACCACTGTAATTTTGTTCTTCTGCATTCCCCAGCCCTCTGTGGACTAACCAGGTTCCTTCAGTAATGATTTCTTTTCTATTGTATTGTTTTCTGCATAATCAAGTTGGTAGGTGGGGGTTTGGGTGACACGGCCATCTGTCAAGTTCATTTGCTCTGAAAATGCATGAAATAATGGCCTCTACAACTTGGGGCTATCCGTTATAGCAGAAGAATATCAGCTTTCCCCCGTGCTATCCTCTCATCTCTCTAAATTATTTTTCCCCTTTCAATAAGATGCACACACACACACACACACACACACACACACACACACACACACACACACTTCCTCCTACATGATGGACTGTTTATATATTTGGGTTCTTTGAAGGATGCAAAAATCCCAATTTTCCCTAGCACTTGTCCACTCCATATTTCAATTTATACAATTAAGAATTCATAGCTAGCATGATACTAATGCTAGTGTCTTGGTGCTCAAGACACTGCTGTGCCTGAGCCATCTAGGAGCTCTTCCATATAGGGCTCCTCTGGAGTCTGCATGATGCAAATCTCTGGGAGCCTGGACCACTGCAGAAAGGCAGCCTCACCCAGGTCCTTTCTCAGAAATGAAAAGCTGGTAAACTCTTGTTTTATCCAATTAGCTGAAATCACACACTAATAACCTTGTCCAGATTGGAAGGTCTGCGCACTGTCAGATAAGAATGGATATTTTTTTGAATTCTAGCATTTTTCCATTTCAAGAACATAGAACCATATGAAAAATTATTTTCTCTTCTTTAGGAAGTGTACTTTGATTAATGCCAAAGGTTGATAATGAAGAAACAACTTTCATCTGAATGTGCATGTTAAGTGTAACTGTTTGGAGGGTGCCTCATGATAGGAGCTACACCTCTATCTTCTTTGGAGTCATCTGATTATCTCCAGAGGTCAGAATGTGTAATTAGCACCTAGAAGCTTTTTTAAGTTGCTCTTTAGTCTTGGATTTTCATATACAAAAGTCATCCCCATTTCAAAGATGATGACACATGAAACTGTTGTTTGGATCTGGAGTGTTCTCCAAAGAGAAGGAGTTTCTAGATTGGACTAAGGTGGGAAGTTTCATCCTAAATGTGGCAGAACTTGAGGGGTAGAACCTTTGACAGGGCATGGTAGGAGTCTTTTGAGTCATTAGAGACATGACCTAAAGCAGACTATGGAGCCCTGCTCTTTCTCTTTTGTTTGTTTGTTTGTTTTGGCTATGAGATGAACACTATGTTTCAACCAGTGCTAACTCTTCACTGGTCCCAAACACCAGGGGCTCAATGTCAGGCAGAAATCTGGCTGACATTCATGGTTCTCTCCTTGAAGAGCAAGACAAAACAAATTATATATATATATATATATATATATATATATATATATATATATATATATATATATATATATATATATATATATATATATTCAGAGAGAGAGAGAGAGAGATGAGGGTTCAGCCAGTGTCTCTCCTGTCAGAGAAAGAATATCTTCACATACAAGTGAACTATGAAGCCCAACTATGTGAATGTCGCATCCACATAAAGAATCTGAGCGAAACCAACCAGCTCACCTGATGTTGGGAGCTGGAAAGCCCCTAGTTCTGTAGTTGGAAAACTGGAAACCCAAGAGAGTTAACAACATAAGTTCTAGCCCCAACTCAAGCCTACAGCAGGAGAGTATGTCCCAATTCAATGACAGTATCTGGAGTCACCTAAGAGACAAACTTCTGGGCATGCCTGAGAGGGAGGTTTTAGATTAGACTGAGGTGGGAAAACTCATCTTAAATGTTCTGGCACCATCCTCTGTACTAAAGTCCCAGAAGGAGGAGGAAGAGAAAGAAAGAAAGAGAAAGAGAGAGAGAGAGAGAGAGAGAGAGAGAGAGAGAGAGAGAGAGAGAGAGAGAGAGAGAGAGGAAGAAAGGAAGAAAGTTGTTCATCAACATTCATCTCTCTCTGCTTCCTGGTTGTAGATGAGGTGACACCAGCTGCCTCATGCTTCTGCTCGATGACTGCCCTCCAGGATGGACTGTGCCCATAAACTAAGCCAAAATAAACCTTTCCTTTCCCAGGCTGCTACTGTCAGATTTTTCTCACAGCAATTAGAAAAGTAAATAGTATGTTGTGCTACTTGAATCTATACTTTGTGAACAGGAAAGGTGGTGGGGTTAGGGATGGGTCTTGGCCTAGAGCCTTTGTCAAAGACAGTGTAGACTTTGGGAGAAATTCAACCCTTACAGAGCTATCTCCCTCTTCTGTGTGGCTTATGGAGGCACCGAGCAGAGAAGTGGCTTTCTCACACTAGTGAAAGCCTGTTTGTCTTTGGAAACTCATTTTACTCAAAACCTAAATCCAGCCAGCAGCAGCACAGCTGATCAGACAGCTTTGGCTGAGATTCAGCCATGAAAGGAGCCTGACACGGCCCATGAAGTGGAAGTCGGGAGTGTTGTGTATGCACTTCTAGGTGCAATTGTTGGATACTAATAGCTCTAATCCTATTGTGACTGACTTACAAATTTCAATTTCCCCCAAATTAAACACTACCCAGGAAGAATGTCTACTTGTAGCACTGACTTTAAGGAAAACAGGAAGGCAGACAGCCATGAAGCCTGAAGTGACTCATGGGGGAGACCTCCCATGTCCACTACAGTCAACAGAAGACACTGCTCATTCATGAAAAGCACCATTTGAAAGCCAGGGAAGTGGGGTGATGCATGCCTGTAATCTTAGGCCTCTAAAGGCTAAGGCTGGAGAATGTGATAGCTAAGGCTACACAGAAAATTTCAGGCCAGCTAGGCTATTGAGTGATAGTTTACCTCAAAACTGCAAGAGTACACAGAACCCCACTGACATTGCCACTGAGACAGTGAGTGAGCGCTCTGGCTCACTTATCAGCTGGATTCTCAAGAGACATAGCGCCACCCCTGATATCACATTGTCCCAGAAGCATATGCTTGGAACTTAGAGTGAGATCTCACCTTCTTTAGAGATTGACCTACTGGCATCCTGCTTAATGGTGTTGGAGACACAAGCATGATGGAGCCACAGAAGTCTTGCAGAGCAGCAGCTGTGACCCAGATGGACAAGACCAATGCATCTTCCTGTATGGCAATATGGAGTCCTTTGGAGGAGTTGTCATCCTTCTAGAACATCATTTAACTCACTCATACCTTTATAAGGAACCTCTTGGATTCCAAGAATATTTTTGGATTCTGGGAGGTTTAAGTGTCAATACATATATATATATCAGTGTGTGTGTGTGTGTGTGTGTGTGTGTGTGTAAATATGAAATATGAAAGGGTAGCGTCTTCCACCACTTGATCCCAGGTGTCTCTGAGCCCCAGCAAATGTTTCAGTGTCTGAAAGGTGGTCTGCAGCCAAACATCAATCATATCGGTAAGGCAGAGTTCCCGGTTCCCCAGACTTCCAGGTCAGTCCACGTACAGGGTCCATTCTGCAGATCTCAAGGCTTAAATATATATTACTGTTCCTGCTGTCCTGTTTTGCTGCTGGACTTTCTCATGCCTTCATGTGACTGGCAGGCACGCCCTCGTGCAGAAGCAGCCAGATAGGCACAAATGGACTTCACACCCCCATTTTCACTTTGGCAGTACTCCAGAGTTTATGTTAGGTCGAGAAAAAAGCAAGTCAGTGAAATAGCTCGATGGCAAGACCCCTCTCACTCTCTAGGCCTGCTGGCCATCTTTCACTACCACCCTCCCCCACTCCCTGTGGGTCTTTCCAGGTACTGTGGAAAGACACTACTCAAACTCTAGATATTAATTAATTGCCTGGCAGCCTCTTCCTGCCAACTCCAAGCCCTAATTACTCGTAGCTCTCCCTGCCTGGTTTTTTTTCTTTGCTCCCAAGGGCTTCTGGGCTTCTCTGCCCTTCTCTTCCAGTTCTGGTTTCCCAGAAGATTCCAAGTTGCTGTTGAAAAGTAATGTGGGGTATACCCCGAATCTGTCCCCAGTGGTCCTGGATAATCACATGGATAACCAGGGGCAGACCTGGCATGTAGCGGGCCAGTGTATAGCTGGATCTGCTACTACCTGCAGGGGTGCTTGCTGATGCTGGAATGCTCAGGGCATCCATTCTTGCCTGCAGAGTCTGCTTTTCCAGACACCATGGTCCTTGCCTGATGCTCCTACAGACCTGTGGAGAAGGAGAATGGAGATATGGCCACTGTGTGTCATCCCAGGTGTAAGACTAGCTCTGAGGGGCAGGAGAACCTGATGCATGCTTTAGAAGCAGCAGCCCCAAAACAGCCAGCTGTGTTCACGGTCCATACATGTGAGTCTTCAGCCCCTGTCCCATCTCAGGTCCTCTCGCTCTGGAGTTTCTGACACCCTCTGTCTTTTCAGGGTCAGGCAATCATGTGCTAAGCGCAGACACCGTTGCTGTATAGTTTACAAGTGATTGAAAACAGGGGGGACACAGCAGATGTTGTTGTTTTCCATGGTAGTCCCAACATGCTTCTGTTTGCCTCCTTTCCCCAACCCTGCTCAACGAAGAAGGTGCTGTCCTTCAGAGAGGACAAAGGAGGGCCCATGCTAAGGGCGTCCTAAATAGAGTGCTGCATGCACGCTATGCTTGGTCCTTACCTGTGCAGACACAGGGACTGAAATGTGACCCCAGGGAGATGCTAACGGAATCCTTTGGACTCGATCGTGAGGAAGCATCTTCCAGGAGACACTATTAAAGAACTTGAACTGAGGGTATCCAACACCAATGGCTTCACACCTTCATATACCATGCTGAAATAGAGCTAGGGTGGGACTCTACCTACACAGCAGCCGGGCGTAGACACCTTGTGGAAGGGATAGGAGATAGCCCACATGGCCTCCACACTGATTGGAAGGTGGACATGCAGCAGACAAGCAGGGTGGGAGCTGAGGGAGGCAGCAGTGGAGACTGGAGTGAAACCAATGAGGCCAACATAAGCCCAGGAGCAGCAGGAGCCACCAGGATCAAAGGGAGACAAAGAAGATCTTTGTGGAGGCATTCCTGTAGGGACCATGAATCTGGACTTCTGGAATGATGAGAGAATATACCTGGCAATTTTGAGCTTCAAGGCTGATGGTGATTTTCCATGGCATCCAAGGACATGGAAACAGCACAGCTAAACACAGTAAAGTAGCCTTTGGGGGCCCCCTGGCAGGGAGGCTTTGCCACGGTGAATGCAGGGGTAAGTGACAATTAGGTCATTGCATTCAAACTCTACAGACACAAGTCCTCCAGCAGTGCTGCACCTGGCGAGCAGTCCTGAGAGCCACCTTGTAAACTTTATGCAGAGACTGGATGTGTAGATAGAAGCTTGGGTTTTACTCAAGGTGCCTCTGGGCTCTGCACATCTCTGTTTTGAAAGAAGCTGGCTGGGGTCTCCAGGGATATGCATACCTTGTAGAGCTGATCCAGGGTTCTGGGTTTAAGTCTTCCTTCGGAGCCACACCCTCCTGAAACCACCCACATACCCACTCACCCTCCAGGGCCCACGTCTGGGTAAACATCAGGCAGATTACATCCGTGAGCCTACGTGCATAAGATCCTGAGAGAGAGGCGGCCCTGGGTGTTTAGTCCCTGGTCATTGACCGTTCCCTCGGCACAACAATCTACACATTGAGGGCGCTATCTACAGTAACTGACTGTGCTAACAATGCCGTGTTCTGAGCCGTAAGTCCTCATCACCCACCATGGGGTTCTTGGACCCCAAGTCCCAGCCAACCCCAGCCTGTCTCCCTTCGTGCAGCAGAATCAAGAATTACTCTGAATAGTGGGCTGCCTTACTCCGAGCACAGAGCGCTGTCGCCGGCCCCACAGAATGGCCACTGTTGTGACACTAGCCAGGTGAGCCCTCTCCAGTCCCAGGAGCCACATCTGAGACAGGCCTGTCTGACACATTAACAGGCTGGCTCACTTCTGAGAGCATGGCAAGGGCCCTCTTTGCTTTTCACACCTTGGCCTTGCTCTGGGGAGGAACTACAGGAAGAGCTGGCGAGGGGTGTGAAAAATCAAAGTCACCACCAAGATTCTTCACACCCCAGGGGTGACAGGTTTGTCCCAGGTTTGAAGGACTAAAAGAGAGACAGGCTTTTGCTTTCATAGAAGACACTGGTATTCAAATAGCCACTGTTACTGGGGCAAGGCCCTTGAGAGAGTTCTGTGTGGGACCAAGGGACCCGAAGAGCTGATGGAAGGAGCCACAGGGAAAATCAGGTAAAAGACACTGCAGGAACTCTAGGGGACCTCGGTCTGCTTTTGAGTTCTGTCCAGGTTCAGCTGGAACTTATTTTCATCTCAAGCCCTGAGTGCTATGGAACCTTGTGTGGAGAAGCCCCTGGCCACCTGCTAGTGGGTGCCAGAGCACCCCTGGAGGTGACCGTGTGGGGAAGGAGACACACTGATAACAGGTTTTGCCGGTTGTACCTGGTACCATGAGTCTAGGCGCTTGAGTGAACGGTTTCATGCTGGAATTCTCACTCCAGATTCTTAACTTCTGGGCAGCCCGTGTTCATCTCCCACTTGTATCACTAAAATGACATTTTCTGGAAGTGCTGTCAGAAGAAACTAGAATAGTCCTTCATTTATTTGGCAAGAGACACTTCAGCTGAGCCTTCAAGGCTTGTGTCTCAGGCCTGCTGCTGTGTGCATCCCAGGGCGTCAGTCCTCAGTGCCAGGGCCTTGTGAAAGGCACACGGTGCTCTCATGATGGTGTTGAGACTGTGTGGCCATTGGTGAGCTCCAGGGGCATATATGGATGATGCCAAGGTACCCTGACTGCTTACAGAGAGGATGCTGGATGAGACTTTCTATCTGTCCCAGTGTGTGGGAGTTGGGGCTCCAGGGGAAGCCAGGAAGAGCAGAATCAGAGAGACTGTGTCTGCTAAGTGATGTGTGATAAGGTTTATATGCCGGAGAGTGTGTGCAGGAGTGTGTCCAGGGCTATGTCTTCAGGGCCTTGTGATCAGGTGTGTATAGTGTATTTATAGGGTTGTGTGTGAAAATATCTATAGGCAGGGATGTATGTGTTGGGCTATGTGCATGGGTTGTGTGCAAGAGTTGTGTGCAAATGTCTCTATTCAGAGATCCATGTTTAGGGCTAACATGTAGAGAGTGTATATAGAGACCTGTGTGCAGGCATGTGTGTATAGAGCTGTGTGTACCTGATAAAGTGATACCCTGATATATCAACAAGAACTTCTGAGAGCACTAGACAATGGCTGATATAATGAAAAGGCTTGGATGAGGAGTACCATCTGACAGATGTATAGACTGGAGGTCCAAGATCATATGTTCGTCCTGGATCACAGGGGAAGGGTACCTTCCATCATTATACTCTGGGTGGGAGGTCCAGGGAGCACCTGCCAAAATAGATGGCCTCTTTGTGAATCCATCCACCATGGGGGTAAACAGCTTCATCAGACAGACTCACAGCCCCCAACACTCTGTCCTCCTGAATCCCTCTGGAGGAACAGACAACAATGGCTTGCTGTCTCTCTGATGTCGCTCACTGTAAAACTTCCCCAGGGTGCTGATGGCCTATCTTGGTTATAAGGGCCTTCACTATGGGGTCTGAAGTGTCCTGTGTTTAGTCTGCTAGGTGAGCAGGTGGGAAGCATGCTTTGTCTGACATGTCTATTTTGAAATTACCTTCTCATTTGGAATCACTGTGATTGGGGCGGGGGCAGTTCTCCTGGGGTGGGTGGGAGATGAAATCGTATATACCATCCTCCCCTCTGGACCAGGGACAGATTGATTCTGACCACACCTGGAAGGCTGTCTTCCTTTCCTTTAAACCACAGCTCCCTTTGTTCATCACTATTTTCATTTTTTACCTCGGGGTTTCTCTTCATTCTCAGTTTATTGTTAGTGAAATTCTCAGTCAAGCCCCAGGCAGCAGCAAGTCCCACTTGGACCCTGGGCTCACAAGTAAGGCCACTAGGAACATCTGTCCAGCTCTCGGTAACTTCGAGACCCATTGATCTTGCCTCATTAAAATGTGTCAAATCAGCACCTTCCAGGGCTCCAGGACAGGGGCTCGTTCTAAGAATAATATGGCCATTTATAAAGCAAGGCAACTTCCATTGTTTTTTGTTTTGCCCTCACTTTTTAAAAGGCTCAGCCTCATGGGGGCCTCTCTTAGGAAGCTGAAAGGAAGCTCTCTGGGAAAACAATGCCACCATCTACTTAGCATCCAATCAGCAAGTGTCTAGCTGTGTAGAGCAGGTCAGACTCTGCCTTGTGCCCCCTCATCCTTCATCTTCTTCCCAGCAGCTTCTAGGAGCAATGAAGGCAAGGTGCTGGGGGTGCTGGACAGACAGGGTAGGATGGCCTTTCCAGCAGGAAGGGGCACAGGCAAGCCATGGGCTTTTCCTACAGAAGAAACGTGTTTAGTAACTCAGGGAGTCATGGGGTCTGCCTGGGTGTATTTTGGAGTGGGGTGCCACAGCTTTGTCACAGGTTGACCCTTGTAGGGCGCACAGAAAGTTGATCTAAGCTCTTTTTCCAGCAATGCTGAAGCCCTCCTGCTTACCTCTTCTGATGATGCAGAGACATCTTGTCCACACTTGGCACAGTGTAGGTGCCTCAGGAGTATTTGTTGAATTCAACGTAACTCCACTTTGAGTGTCAATGTATGAAGGACACTGAAAAAAGACCTTGTAGACACACTGTACTTCCAGAACGGTTTACACTCTTGTCAGAAGAATTGTCAGGTAATTTCATTAAAACTTCAGGGCATGAAAAAGACCCAGATGAGGAGGAGTCACTGTCCTGTGGAGAGAGTGCCCTGAACTAGGAAGGGGAGAATAGCTGCACTTGAAGGTAAGAGGTGGCTTCCACCGGAGCTGGAATGAACTAGTCCCATTGACCTCCTATGCTGTCAAGAGTAATGAATAGAGAAGACTGTCCCTGGAATCTGTGTGTCCATGCAGCTGATGTGGAGTGTGGCTTGCCTGTGTGAAAAGAGTCCCATGTTCCAAGTCATGCCTCTGTGCTGAGGTGAATGGCATCCATCCCACACAGGGGCCCTCCTGCCTAGGCTGGAGCAGGTACGGTACATATGCCATAAAGTAGAGCTTGGTTAGAGAGGAAGGGTTAGCTCAAGCCGCATTCAAGCTGCATGTTGCCGTGGTGCAATGGAGGCTAGCCATGACCCCACTGAACAGTATGGGGAAACAGATTGGTGGGGCATCTTGGCCAGGACTAGTTTATATTGGTTTATATGACAACTAAGAAGAGTTGGGCAGCCTAGGGACCCCATGTTCCACACTGCTTCCACAGTTTCTAAGAAGCAGAGGACTTGTGCTAGCTTAGGGGACAGCTTAGATCAGCAGGTGGGAGAGAACATCGATGCACATTGAACTGTGATGGGGGCAAGTGTCTCTGTGATGACTGGATGACATGTTTGGGCCTCATTTTTTTTTAATCTGTAGAGTGAGGTCCTTTGATTATATAGCAACCACTGTTAGTGAGGTTTACACCGAGACAGGCACAGCATTTGGCCAATGGAGTTTCCTCTTATTGTATCCTCATGAGAAATAAAGGAAGTACAACTGGATATGGGCTCTATGAGCTCCTGAGGAGCATACGGGCTCCTGAGAATTGTGTGGAATTATAGAATACATAGGTACCCTGAAGAACTTCCAGAAAAATAGAGAAATATGGAGATACAGAAGGAGCCTTCAGTGTGCTCTATCAGGGTATCAGGAACGAGGGTAGGTAGTCACTAAACACAGCTCTCCCCTGAGCCCCAGGAATCAATGTTTGGGGTTGGAGGCTCCCAGAAGGGGGCAGCAGAGCAGAGATCCTTGACATAGGTCTGTGGAAACGATAGCCAGGGCTGGATAAAGCCCAGTCACTGGGCAGCAGACTGGAAGCAGGGGCGGACAGGATTGACCCCAAAGGTCAGGACACTACAGCTATGCCTCCTGCTGCCATGAGCCCAGCAAGTGAAAATTGTGTGCCCGTCTCTCCTAGGTCTTCATCCAGCCTCCTCCCTGATGACACCAAGCAAATATTTCCCAAAGACAGTTTTCATTAAATTCTAAAGACAAATTTTATGGTAATTTAAGTCATATGCTTCTGATTCATTGACAATGAAATCACCAACATTTTTGGCAACTTAATTGTGGATATTCATGTGGCTCTCTAAATGTTCTTAGCATCTACTATTTCATAATCAGACATACAGGCACATAAACACACAAGAGAAAACCCAGAGATGCAAAATATGATACTCAATGTGCTTTCAAGATCAGTAAGACAAAGCTTGTATCCTGTTTGTGCCCCCTACAAACTTTTGGATGTGTTTCTTCCCGTATCATGTCTTGCCAAGATGACCCTGGAACAAGGGCATGACCCAGAAGTTCACCCCACATCGCAGCACAACACTGTGCAAGTTGCCCAAACACAATCTCCTGGACTGTGTCTGTGACTATTTGAAAAAGTCCAAGTAAGAAGGGATTGGTGAGTCAGTGTGTTTGCTACACAACCTAAATGAATTCTCATGGTGTGCATCCTTCCTTTCTAGGGTGTGGTGAACTCCCTGGTACTTTGTATTCATTAAATCATGTCTAACTCCTATTTAAAAGTATATAGATCAGTGGTTCTCAACCTTTTTAAAGCTGTGACCCTTTAATACGGTTCCTCATGTTGTGCTGACTCCCAATCATAAAATTATTTAGTTGCTACTGTAATTTTGCTGTTATGAATCATAATGTAAATATCTAATATGCAATCCCCAATGGGTTCTGGACACACAGGTTGAAAACTGCTGATATAGACCAAGACCATGAGAATGTGTTTATTCACATCTTTGCCTTTTCACACAAAACCTCATCTAATAACCTACACCCAACTGGCCCATTAAACCTGCCCACCCACACCCTCACCTCATCACCTACATCCTTCCCTATCCACCCACACCCTCACCTGCCCGCTCACACCCTCCTCTGCCCATCAACACCCTCACCTGCCTGCGCACACCCTCTCCTTCCCACCCACATCTCCTGCCCACTAACCTCAATGAAACCTGCTCCTCTTGGCCTTTTTGCCCTGGCCGTGATTTTCCTTTCCTAAACCAGCTTTCTCAGATTTCCCCTCACTGCTATCTCAGACTATTCCCACCGACTTCTACTGGGACCCTGGGCTTATTGGGGTTTCAGCAGCTGATGAGAGGAGGCGCTGGGAGATGGAAGACTTGTGCTCAAGTATCTTACTCAGGAGGTATCTGCCACTTCCAAGTTTCCACTGCTGTATTTTCATTGACTTCAGTAGACATTGATTGGGCAGTTGCTGTTTGCAGGTTCAGCTGGGGAAGTTGTAGGATTACCTATGATCCCACCCTAACCCCACTCCAAAGTTCCTTAACCTATTCAGGGTCACCTGCCCTTTTCCTTAGGCTGATCGTGCAAAACAAAGAGCTTTATTGTCACCTAACTTTGTCTCTCTCATTCCCAGGAAATTGGGTAAGGTGTATCCATGGAAAACAGGCATTCATAAAGAAATCTATTAAAGTTCTCTGACCAGGATTTTGCAGTCCCATGTTCAGCGTTCCTGAACAGATATCTCTGAGAGGCATCCTATTCAGCCCAGACCCTGGGTCCCATTGCCGAAGACACCCCTGCCAGCCTGTTGCTGGCATCTTGTGGTCAGAGCCAGTGAGAGTGACAGCCTTGGCTGTGAAGTCTTGCTGGAGGTATCATTTATTTCCTTTTTGGGTCTCTGAGGGAGTTGAAGATTAATTAGTTAGAGTTGAAGATTAGATAGTTATAGTTAAATTTAGATAGTTATAGTTTTCCTTGTTAAGAATTTTAAAAAAGAAACTCACTAAAGAGTAAGTATATAAATTTGAAAGACATTATAAGATGGTTCTGTTAGTAATATAAGTTAGGATAGAAAGTGAATCAGGGACATTTTGGCCTTACCAAAATGGGATAGATAATGGAATTATTTTCTCTGAAATTGTCAAATGCAAATGGACTAGACATTGTTCAGATATTTATTGCTTGTATATGTGGTATATAGTTACTGTACTTTTGTATATAGTTTTTCTTATATTAGTTACAACTTTTTTTCTTTTTCTTTTTATTAAAATAGAAAAGGGGAATATGGTGATGTTTTATTTGTACTGAAATGTGATTTTATTTGTATGTTAATAAATAAAGTTGCCTGGGGGTCAGAGCTAATAGCAAGCCATAGCAGAAGCTGGGTGGTGGTGGCACATGCCTTTAATCCCAGCACTTGGGAGGCAGAGCTAGGCAGATCTCTGTGTGTTCAAGGATATAGCCAGCATGGAGACACATGCCTTTAATCTCAATACCAACCATAGAAGACCTGGAGGTCTGTACAGACAGGCAGTGACGAGGAAGTCATGTGGTTGGGTTTACAACCAATGAGAAGGCAGAACAGAAAGTCAAAAAAGACAGACACACAGGAAGTAGGTCTCTTTTTGAGGGGAAGGACGACAGTGGCAGCGAAGGGTAAGAAAGGCAGTTGTAAGCTTCTCAGTTCTCAGCTACTGCTCTGACCTCTTGGGCTTTTAACTCTGCATTTGGCTCTGTGTTTCTTATTTATTAAGACTGTTCATTTCCATCTGGCACCCAATGGTGGGAGCCCTCTGCTGTGAGCATTGGCAATTTTTTAATGCCATTGTTCTGTGGCACTCACAGGTGAGCAAGGAATGCTGTTTTCATATTTTTGTGACATCACAATGTGTTTTTCAATATGTAGACAAGGAAATTAAAATTGTAGATATATTTTGCCAAAGAGTTTATTATTCTGTCAAGTTGTCTATGATGTCTGGGGAGTGTAGACATGTAGCTCACATGTCTGTGATTCTTCTGTCCTGGGAACTTCTAGTCAGAGAGCTTGTGCTTGGCAGAGGGTAGACATGGCAGGAGACCAGGGGTCAGAGGTCGGACAGGGACTTCAGCACCAAGGAAGCTCAGGTGGTGACCTCAGTGGCATGCCCTAGCTAGGGCTGCCGTGATCGATGGCGCCATGGTGATCCTGAGGCCGTTATCACAATAGGGTTGACCTCTGCGTAGCTCGGAACAGCCTGCAGTTATGGGAGTCAGCCACCCCGTAGCTGGACTGGGGATCTGGCTCTGTGGATAGGAGCACTTGCTGCATAAACTTGCGGACCTGAGTTCTAATGCCAGCACCCAGGTAAAAATGTCAGCTGTGACCTTGTGCACCTGTAAACCCAGCACTTTAGGGGCTCAACTGAACAATGGCAAGCTCCAGGTTCAGTAAGAGACCCTGTCTCAAGGGTGTGAACAGGAATGGTAGAGCAGGACACTCAATGTCCTCCTCTGCCATCTGAATGCTTGCACATGGGTAAGTGATATGTACACACATACATGCATCACACACACATACACCCATGCACACACACACACACCATACACACATGCACACACACACCATACACACATGCACACACACATACAACACATACATACACACATGCATACACACACACTATACACACACACAGGCACACACACACACACATGCCACATACACATACACACACGTATACACACACCCACCATACATACACACACACAAACACACATGCACATACATACACACAGGTATATACACACACCATACATACACACACACACAAACACACATGCATACACACACACCACACATACACACAGGCACACACACACACACGTATACATACACACCATACACACACACACACACACACACACACACACACACACACACACACATGCCCCACTCTGGAAAAAAAAGAGGAAATCAAATCCATCTTCTTCATCTTCTTTTTACAGGGAGGGAAGTGAAAAGGGTTAATCTTCCTCTGTGTCTATGGGAATTTCCAAGCCTCAGTTTCCCCCTGTGAAAATGGGATTCATAGTCTATGTATCATACCCAAGCGCCCAGAGTCCTCTCGGGAGAATTGCTGCTTCCTTACTCATGGCTATTTCTTGCCCAGCAATCTGGGGAGGAGCAAGAGGTGCAGAGAGAATGCATCCCTGTAGCCAGGGTCTTTGGGCTCGTTGCTCTCCCAGACTTTGGCTGGACAGCTTTGTTTGAACATATCTCTTCTTTGTTTTAGTTTCCATAAGGACTTGCATTCTTTAGAATCCTGCATTTCACCTGGGAGTGTGCCATGTGGGTGCTGCCTGAGGTCTGAGTGATGGCAGAGCTGAAAAGCATGGGTGTGGAATGGGCCGCAGGCCTAGGTTGTCTTCTTGCAGCAAGGTTTGCACAGGAGGACTTGTGAGGGGAGGGCCTACCGATTAGAAGGGAAGCGGCCCCTCCACGTAGGGCTCCGTTCACCCCTGTGTGAGCACAAGCAGCTCTGGCACAGCATGGAAACCAAACACCTAGCTGGGTGTCGCAAACACTGGACCCTCACCATGAAGGACAGCTTCACCTTTGACCTGGTGAAGGCCAACAAGAGACAGCCTTTGGGTACCCATCGCTAACCATTAAAGAAAAAAAAAGTAAACAGAATTAAAAACAAAGGCAGTTGGAAGTACCAGGCATGAACTTCTGTTTTGAAAGTGGGTTTTAAATCCAATTAGAAAATGGTTGGTTACTACATAATGTGTGTGCCCTCATTGTACCAGCAGGCATATCTTGATAAGCCAAAGAAAGAATGACGTAAAATGAAATGACTGTTCTTTTCAAATGGCCTGGAAGGTTCTTAACAGGCCAATGTCCCACACAGCACAGGTAAAAGGCCTTAGTGAAGGGAAATCTTTCCCACTGGAGTGTGAAGTGATGAGAGGGTGTAAGACAGACAGGAAGGGTAAGAGCAGAGTTTGGAGAAAGGCATTTGTGGGCCATTGTGTCAAAGAAAGGTCTGTGTTTCCCACAGAGGAGCCCTTTAGTCTACTGTATTTTAAGCACAGGCAAGACCTCAAAAGGAGACTGGGAAAGCCAGGCAAATATGAAGGCACTTCTTTACTGTCCACCCCAGGGGCTCCTCTCTGCTGTGTTCCTTGGGCACCTCTCTGCTGCCACCCCTGGGCATGCTGATGCCCTCCATGGCTTTGTAACTGACAGGTGAGTGAGCAGGAGAAAGGTCTATCCATGGAGGAGACTCTTGGAAAGCAGCCAAGGTCAGTGCATCTAGTAAGCTGGCTGCTATCACAGAGACTCCAAAACCATGGAGGTCAGCGGCAGACCTGCGGGTCTGAGTTGAGGCTTCGTGAGACAGAAGAACGTGAAAGGGGGCACTGTGAACTGGAGAAGACCCAAAGGCGGACACTCAGTCATGCTGGAGAGGGCCTGGGTGACAGGGGACCAGTGGGGCTGCCCTACACAGCCATCCTCGGCCTTGGCATTGAGCCCCTGCACATGGGATGCACTCCCCAGAGTCAGCCGGAGCCTCACATCAAGGCTGCATCTTTAACAAAAGTGGGTATTTTAATATGATTTTGAACTTTCCATCTCAGAGGATTTATGATTTACTAATAACTACAAATTCATGAATCTAGAATGGGATCAAAATGAGACCAAATGTTCCATCATCCATGAAGATGCTCACCTTCCCACATTTCTTCTTATCATCATTAATTTTACCAAGCTGATTGCCCAGAATAATTATTTCTGAGTCAAAATTGTTTTCTGTAATTCATCCGTCTCACAATTGTGTGTAATAACCAGGTCTATTTATTTTTTCTTAAGTAATCATGGTATTTTCATCAAAATTCATTAGAACCTGCTTCTAGGTGGACATGCTTTTAAAATATTCAAATTTATAGTTAATGTTTTATTAACCATATTTAACCTATAATTATTTTTCTAATGAAAATTATTCTGACTGCGCCATCTGATGTTATGAGGCTAGTAGTTCAAACAGAATCCAGAGAAACATTTATGCACAAAGGACTAGGCATTAGTCATTTGGAAGGAAGGATTTATGCTCTGTATAATTAATTGTTCCCTGAGTTTGACAGTCCATACTTTACTCCAATGCATTATTTACACTGGAAGAGGCATAGTGGTTTACCCTCTCAAAGGTTAGGAAAATATAAATATACACATAATCTGAAAGCGGGTAGCTACAGGGCAATAGATAGTAGTGGGTGTGTTGTTTGTATGAAAAAATACATATGCATACATATATAATATTTTTAATAAGTCTGTACACTCAACATGCTATAGATGCTGCAATGGTTAATTTACAAGTGCATGTGTGCATGTAGTTTGTATATAGAATGTATTCATATCTACATCTAGAATCTATAATATTGTTATATACTAGGATGTGTATAGTATATGTTAACTGGTGAATGAGTATACATTTGTGTCTATATGGTTTACTTATAGAGTATAATGAATTCTGCATATACTGGAGTACTACAATGGACTGCAGTACATGACTGTGAGTGTTGTGGTGCCCACATTTATGTGTGTGTACAAATGCGTTTATACACTTCCATACTGCTGCTCAAGCACTCTTCAACTAGCAGATGTCTGAAAGTGCAGGAAAACAAAGAGGGTTGTGGTACACTGGGACCTTGCTTCCCAGTACTATATTATGGTCATTGGATTTTTGGCATCTTTGGTGGCAGTGAGAAGAGTGTCCTGTTTGAGATTAAGGCTGCCATCATGGGGCAGGTAGATTTGACTTTTGAGTGAAGGGACAACCACAACACAGCATGTGTAGTTCTGGTTTTGTTTCATTTTTGGCACCTCTAAGGTTTGTCTAGCAAGTCTCCTGTGGGGCCACAGTGGGAAGTTACCTGCTGCCCAGATGAAGACTGACTGGTAGACAGACTTGCAGGTGAGATGTCTCATCTGATCACTATGTGTGACTAGTGGTCAGTCTTCAGTGTATGTGCGTTATGTTCTTGGCTATTGGATAACATTTTCATCGATATTTCATAGCCTGGTCTGAAGGAGTCGTTCCTTCAGTGAGGGTCATCCAACTGTCTGCTTTCTGCATGTCTGTTTCTCGGACCAGGCAAACCCTAATCCCCACAGCAGCTTTGAGAGGCTCAAGCACTTTGTGGGGAACCCCATGCCCACCACACAACAAAACAGTGGAACTTTACAGACATTTCAAAATACTGATCCAATAACAATAGAGAGAAAACCCAGAAGACACTGCTCCCAGGGGAAGAGCTTCAGTTAGATATTGCGAACACAATGATGAGATGCAGGTGATATGACTTGCTTTCCACCCAGGAGGTGGCTCCCACATCTCATCCCAGGATCTTCTGGACTCAAATTGTCTGATCAAAATGTTCCCTTAAAATCCAAAAGACACTAAGTCAGCTAAGTGTATGAAATAATTTTAAACTTGTATTTTCAGCTTGCAGTAATACGACCCCATCATGAGTCAAGGTCCATCCATAGCCAGCATATAAAAAGCTCCGTTTAGTCAAAATGAGTAATAGCAGAGATCTGCTGTATAACATAGCACCTATAGCAATAAATATATCATTGTGATTAAAAAGAAAGGCTTTGTGCTAAATATCCTTCACATACACCACACACACACACACACACACACACACACACACACACACACACACACACACACACGAGTTCATATAAGGTCACAGCAAAGTCCTTGAGGTGATGGAATATTTCCTCCTCTTGTGACAATATCAAGAATTTGTGTACACCAGGTTGCACCATCACAAACACATTATTACACACCAAGTGTAACATAAGCATTGTATGAAAATGGTGTTTCCTAACTTTTAAAATTCTTAGTAAAGTTTTTTTTCTAAAAGTAAAAAAGAACAAAGCAAAACAAACAAGGATATCAAATGACCATAAGATTCCTTCTTAGGATAAGCCCTGGGACCAAAGCAAGGAGAGAATATGGAAGTCCAGGGACTGTTCTGAGAAGTCATGGGCTGGCACTTGGTGGCACTTACTGTCATCTCTGGAACATGGCGTGGTTGCTGGACTTGTTATGGGTGACGGCAGGTTGTCCTAAGCAGGGACATGCATAGGAGCTCTGTGGTCCTCAGAACTCATCTACTAAAGAATGGCTTCCCTCCCCAGCCCACCTCAGCCACCTCAGCCCCAAGTTCATCACAGTAGAGCAGGTGAACTTCACCCAGTGCACAAAAATGCAAGTACGTCTGCCTGTATGGGCTTTGTTGACCAGCTTCATGCAACCTACCTATCATGTACCTAAACTACAATGTTTTGCACCCAATTCTTCCGGCTTAACACACCCTCGCTGTCTACTTTCCCAAAAATTCACAGCTTCTGACAATAATGTTCAGCAAGTATTTTCAAACACATGATGAAACCTGACCTCTGTATGTTGTCTGACTTAACCCTGGAGCTACCAGGATCCTGTACAGAGTCCAGAAAAAATGCCCTTATCCCAAACAAGAAAGCTGAGCCAAGCGGCCTCCCAAACTCCATGCTCCCAAGCTCTTAGAGGAAAGCATGCTGTGACAGACCACGCTGGACTTCAGGGCCAGAGGTTTGGCTAAGAGGCCAGCAGAGGTCTTAAGTAGGAAGTCACATGCACTAATGAAGAGACATGGGAATATTCTAAGGTTGACCCTCAGCCTTCCTGAGGAGTTTCTAAGGGAGAAGCTGGGAATGGGAGACACGACCCTGTCTGATCTTTTCTGACCTTCTGGCCCCACTGATCACACAACTGCCCCAGAAGTCCAGACATGGCTCAGACTATGATCTCATCAAAGAAAAGGTTTTTTTTTTTTATTTTTTCAAATTTCTTAAAAAGTAAAAATGTTCAAATTTCTTTCAAAGCAGCTTTGTGTATATCAGGGACCATCTCTCTCTTCCCCCATTCTTTTTTAAAGTAAACTATTATTTAAAAATTGCCAATAAATAAAGATATCACACACCAAAACTAACCAGATCCAACTCAAGGAAAGTTCTATACAGTTAGAATAGGCACTGAGAAGGGAAGGGATGAAGCATCACGGGAATCCACAGGAGCATTTTTAGATTTATACATATATTATTGACTGATTCTGCATATGAGGAGAGAGCACATGGCCTTTTCTTAATTAAACAACATTATGTGATCTTGTCTAATATTATTCTTTTTAAGTTCATCCATTTTCCTGCAAATTTTTGAACTACATTCTTCTTTAGAGTGGAATACTATTCATATATATATATATATATATATATATATATATATGTACATATAAGTTGATATACACACACATACATATGTGTATATATACATATATTACCTAGTCATCTGTTGATGGACAACTAGGTTGATTCCAGGTCTTCACTACTGTGAAGAACGCAGTAATAAACATGGTGGTGCACATATCTCTATAGTAGAGCATGGAATTCTCTGGATATATGCCCAGAAGTAAAACATCTGAGTCATATATTGGTTCTATTTTTAATGTTTTGAGAAATATCCAAATTGATTTCCATAACGGCTGCTTTAATTTGCAGCCCTATGAACAGTGAATAAGGGTTCCTTTCTCCCCACATCCTCTTCAACATTTATTATCAGATTTGTTGACAGCTATTCAGTTTGGGGCCAGGTGGTATCTCAGAGTAGTTTTAAGTTACATTTCCTGATGCATAGGGACTTTGAACCCTTTTAAGTGTAGTAATTGGCCATTTTTGTTTCATTTTTTAAAGAAATCTGTCTTGAATGCTTTTTGCCCATTTGTTAATTGGCAGTTTAATTTGCTTAGTACTTCATTTCTGCAATTCTTTGTAAATTTTGGATAGTCGACATTTTTCTGAAGTGAAACTGGTAAAGATCTTCCCCCGTGCTCTGGGCTATCATTTCCTTTGTTGTACAGAAACTTTCATTTTCATGTCGTCCCATCTGTTGATACTTGGGGTTAGTTCCTGTACTGCTCCTGTCCTACATTAAAGGGTCTTTTCTAAGCCACATGATGGTGGCACACGATTTTAATCCCAGGATTCAGGAGGCAGAGGCAGACAGATCTCTGTGAGTTCCAGGCCAGCCTGATCTACACAGTGAGTTCCAAGACAGCCAGGGCTAAACCCTGTCTGGAAAAAGTAGGGGGGTATTTTCTACCCCCATATCCATTTGTCTTCTAAAAATTTCATGTTTGGACTTTAAAATTCAAACCTTGATCCAGTTTGAATTGATATTGGTACAAGGTGAAGACAGGATTGAATTTCACTCTTCCGTAGGTGAGATCTAGTTTTGCCAGCACCATTGGACAAATAGATTATCTTTTTTCCCCCAAGTAAGTTTTTGTTCCCTTTTAAAAAATTAAGTGAGCATAGCTTTGTCATTTTGTTTATGGCTACTTTGTTCTATTCCATTGGCCTACCTGTCTATTCTATTTTTATGCCAGTCCTAAGCTGCTTTATCCCTATTACTCCTTAGAGTAATTTAAAGATCAGGTAGTTTTAACACCTCCAACATTGTTCTTAACCCTGAGAATTAATTTCACTATTTATTTGTGGTCATTTGTGGTTTGATATAAATTCCCAAATTGTTTTTTCTTTTTTTTTCCAAATTGTTTTTTCTAAGCATGAAAAATACATTCTGAGAGGTATTACATTAATTCTGGATACTATATTTGATAGTATAGCTATCTTCACAATATTAATTCTACCTATCGAGGAACATGGAATATTTTTTCATCATCTAATATCTTCTGTCATTTCCTTTTTCAGCATCTTGAAATTTTTACTATAGAGATCTTTCACTTCTTTGAGTAGTTATTTCTAAATACTTGATGTCAGGGAAAATAATTTTGAATGGAATATTTTTTTTTTTCCTAGTTATTTCTCAGAGAGTGAGTTGTTAAATATTTTTGTGTCTTCTTTTAAATACTGATTTTATGTCATACAACTGTACTGTGCTCATCAAGTCTAAGAGTTTTATAGTAGGTTCTATAGAGTCTTGTAAGTAGTGGATCATATCATCTGCAAATAGGGATATTTCACCTTTTTCCCTTCCTATATTTATCCCTTTTATGTCTTTCTCTTGACTAACTGCTATAGATAAGACTGTGAGCACCATATCAAATAAGAGGAGACAGTGAGCATCCTTTTCTCATTCTGATTTTAAAGGAAATGCTCTCAGTTTGTCTCCATTTCATATAACATTGCATATAGATTTGTTAAATATAGACTTTATTATATTGAAATATATTCCATCTGTTCCTAAAGTCTTCAGAACTTTTATCATGAAGTCATGTTGAATTTTGTCAAATGCATTTTCATCATTGAACTAAATAATTGTGTGGTTTCTGTCCCTGAGTTCATTTATATGAACTATTACATTGATCGATTTATGTACGTTAAACCAACCTTATCATTCTGGAATAACACTTACTAGGTCATAGTGTAGCATCTTCTTAATGTTCATGGATTTGTCTTGTAATTATTTTGCTAAAAATTTTTGAATTTGTATTCATCAAAGAAATTTGTATGTAGTGTTATATTTTTGTAGTGTCTTTAAGGAAATTTGGTATTAAGATGATATTGGCTTCATAAAATGAGTTTGGTATGCCTCCTCCGTTTTATATTTAATAAATTGAGATGATTGGTATAAGATCTTCCTTGAAAGTTGGATAGAATTCAGCAGGAACTCCTTCTGGATCTGGACATTTTCCTGAGGAGAACTTTTTAAATAACAGCTTCAATCTCATTGCTCATACTGGGTCTGCTTATGTTATTTGTACATTCAGGGCTTACTTTTGGCAGATATACTTTTATAATTCTATTTCTTCTGTATTATCCAGCTTTTCAGAGTATAAGTTTTTATAGTAATTTCTAATGATGGTCTCTGAATGCCAAAAGAGATGGTTATAGTGGCAAACTTTTAGTATCTCTATTTAATAAGTTGCATGTTCTTCCTCATTTTTTTTGTCAAATTAGCTAGTGATTTCTCTATTTTAATAACTTTTTCAAAAGAAAATCGAATCTTTGGCTGATTTAGGATATTGTTTTTTTAATCTCTATTTTATTCATTTCTTCCCAAATCTTTATTATTTCTTGCCATGGTCTTCTGTGTTTGGGGTTAGCCGTTTGCTGTTTTTGAGAGCTTTGAGGTGCATCATTAGGTTATTTATTTCATATCTCAGATTTTTAATCAGAACACTTATTACTACAAACTTCCCTCTTAGAACTGCCTTGGCTGCATCCAAGAGCTTCTGATAGGATGTGTTGTCATCTTCATTTGTCTCCAGAAATTCTTTAGTTTTCTTTCTGATTTCTCAGGTGAGTCACTGGTCATTCAGAAGTATGCTGCTCAGTCTCTAAGCACTTCTATGGTTTCTATATTTCTTTTTATAGTTCATTTCCAGTTTTATTTTACTGTGGAATTGTCTGAGATAAGAATTCTCTCTTTTGTTTATTGTTTTATTGAGACTTAGTTTATATCCTACAATGTGATAGATTTTGGAGAAGGTTCTATGCATTCCTGGGGAAAGTTTCTTCCCTATCTATTAATTAGAATATTCTGTGTTTGTCTGTTAGGTTCTTTCAATATTTTGGTTCTTAAATATCTTTACTTGTTTTTAGTTTGGAAAACCTATTTAAATTTGAAAGTGGAGTATTGAAGTCCCCCACTATTACTGCATCAGGCCCCATGTGGTCATTTAGGTCTTTTAATGTTTCTTTTAAAGAGTCAGGGGCTCCAATAGTAGATGCAGAAATCTTTGTGATTGGTATATTTTCTTGATGAATTGTTCCTTTCATTAAAACATAATATCCCTTTTAAAGTCTTTTAAATAGTTTTGGCTTGAAGTTTATTTTGTATAATATAAAGACAGCTATGCCAGATTGTTTACATTTTAGCTTGCTTAGAAGTTTGTTTTCCACCCTTTGATATTAAGTTTTTGATATATTTGCTGGCTAAATGTGTCTCCTGGAGATAAAATATAGTTGATCCTTGTGTTTTTTAAATCCAGTCTATTAATTTTTATCTCCTAAGTGGTAAACTGAGACCATTGACATTTAAGGGTTTTATAAAAAGGGGGTTGCTATTCCCTGTACATTTGCTAGGTGGTATTCTGTTTTGCTGTATTATTGATACTCCCTTTTCTGCTTCCATAGTAGCTTTTAGGGTTTGGTGAGTTGCTGTGTTGGGACAGGATATGTTATTTATTCTTCATGTCTAGTTTGCTTATCTGCCATTAGGCCATCTGTCGACCTCCTTCCCGTAAAGTGTTCCACTAAGAACTGTCTACAGCTGTAGCTTGCTTGTCAGGTTTCCTTAATTTGGTTTCATCTCTAAATAACTTATTTCTCTGTCAATATTGAAAGAGAACTTTGCATGGAGTAAAAGTCTTGGATCACAGTTATTTACATCCAGAGACTGAAATTTTATATTCTGTGCTCTTCTGATTTTATGGATGTTGATGAAAAGTCATACATACATACCTATCTGTATCTATATGTCTTCTTGTACTGCTCTCTCCATCTTGCCCTCTCTCTCTGAAATTCATTCTTCTGCGTTGTTTTGTTGGTTAGTGATAATGGGGTTTCTAGTTGATTAACTATCTCTTCCATTTAAAGTATGTCTGTGTGATTCCTTTTCAGTGTTTCAATGTCCTTGCTAAATTTTTCCTCTATCCTTTGACCTTTGCCTTCAGTTTATTAACTATTATATTCATGTTGGAAACTGTCTCATCAAGGTCTTGAGTAGATTTCTTTAATTCATGTATCTGTTTGTTTGACTCTTCCTTTTGATCGTTAATTCCTTAAACAGTGAGGCCCTGAATAGTTTGGAAGATATTTTGGCTATTTTGTAATCCTTTATAAAGGAGTTAGCCCACTGGTTTTGGGTCATGGGTTACAGTTGTGTTAAATTCCTTGTATTGCTTTGTTGTATTTTAGGAATCTGTTGAAGCTGGTTTGTTTTGACTTCCTCTTCTTGGCTGTGTGCCAATAAAAGCAAAGGGTAGGGCTGTACATTGAGTATCAAAATGAAGAGATGAAGGCTAAGCTTTGGTTACTTTTTGGATTCTATTAACCTGCTAGAGGCATACCCCAACATATTTGTTCTTACAGTTACTGGTTCTGAGAATGATGAGACCCAATGCCCACTATGGTCTCTAGCAGAAGAACCAAACCAGCATGTCACACCACTGTGACAATCTTCCAAAGAGGTTGAGAATGGCCCAGGGCAGCAGTAAGAGTCCCTACATGAGACAAAAAGACAAGCTCTTTCTGTCCAATGCCATGCTACATCCTCTACATAACCACTTTTTCCTAATTCAATGGCTGTCATTTGTCTTTCCCTAAGGAGTGTTTGCCTGTTATCCCAGTTTTTTTAAGTAGCACAAAATACATGAAGAGAACAGTTCCAGGGAACCTTACAAAAATACCTGAGGATAAGCAGCTGTAGGCACATGGCTCTGTGAGAAACACAGAAGCAGCCACATGGCTGAGGACTCAGATGCAGGTGGAATTCCTTCCCACCTGGGTGCCATTTTAATGTTGCTCCTCAGTGACAAGGGAATATGCAGGTGCATGATCAGATGAGCAGATAGATGATTCAATGGGCAGGTGGGCAATCAGATGAGCAGATGTCTGACCAGATGAACAGGTAGGTGATAAATTTAGCATGTTAGGGGTCAGATGAGCAGGTGGGTGATCAGATGAGCACATTAATGATCAAATGAACAGGTGGGTAATCAATTTAGCAGGTTATGGGTCAGATTAACAGGTAGGTGATCAAATGAAGAAGTGTGTGATTAGTTGAGGAGGTAGATGAATAGTTGAGCATATGAGTGATCAGTTGAGTGAATGGGTGATCATAAGAGCAGGTAGGTGATCAGATGAGCAGATGGGTAATGAGATGAGCAGGTGTGTGAACCAGAAGACGTGTGTGATTATTTGAGCAGGTGGAAGATTAGTTGATCATATGGGTGATAAGATGAGTCAATGAGTGACCATATGAGCAGAAGAGTGATCAGATGAGCAGGTGCATGATCAGGTGAGGTAAGTGTATTCCTGGAATTGTTTGAATGTTGAGACAGATGACAAGGATCATGGTTTCATGTTCACATCATTTTGAAAAGGAAAAGACCATGTTTTCTACAGATGCATGCATTCCCAGATGTTATAGGAGTTATCATGTGACTGTTGTGAGAGCTGGAGGCAGAGTCCTCCTGCAGGTCCAGGATCTCCCTCTTTCTGGAAACAGGAGATGGCATGAGGTCAGGTTTTGTTGAGGTGAAGTCTGTTGGATGTGACAGTGTTTTCTGGCAAGAACAGTAGATTATCTAGGGGCTGGTCCTCACTGGCGTCTGCTCTTTGCAATCCAGAACATTAAGCACAAATGAAGTGAGGGGCCTTGAAACAGAACTCTAACCTGGTACACTGTCCAGAAGCATATGGGATCAGGGGAACCTCAGGAGAGAAGGGGCAGACGGGAAGCTTGCAGACTGAAGTGTCCACTCCTCCGTAGCCTGAGCAGAGGCCACTGTTTGATTCAAGCACTGTGAGAAGAAGCATAGCTAGCAGAGTCCCCTCACATTTCAGGAGAGCAAGCCACAGGGTTTCCATTATGAGTTCCCAGGGATCTCTCCATCTCCTGTGCTCCACGTGGAAGGTAACAGCCCCCACAAGGAGGGTATACATGGGAGCCTTAAAGTCACAGGCAAAAATTATTTGCTAAAAAAATCTTGGTATACAGTAGTCTGAGATATTCATCCTTGACAATCAGAAGATCTGAAATGAGAGTCCAAAACTGGAGATTTATTTATAGAAGAAAAAGCTTTCTGAAGAAATTCAAAACTGATTTGGGTTCAACAGTCAGAGTTTTCTAAGGACTTACTGATGGTTTAATAAATCTTGCTGTCAATGAGAATGGGATCCCATCAAACCTAAGTACATATTGCTAGGAGAGGATGAAGACCATTGGCTGCAGAGCCTGCTGTGGGGACTCAGCCGTCCTTGCTTCCACTCAGTCTCTGGACTGCTTAGCTGCAGGGGACTTCCTCTCATTTACATCCTGGAATTCAATTTCAATTCATAAATTGCCGCTTCTATCACATCTGGTAGGTAGGTGGAGGCAGGTTCTTGACCCTCACTGATGTCCCCTACACCATTAGAACTCACACACAGGGTCACTGCTGGTGATCACACCAGGCTCCTGTCCCTTGTGCCTTTGGGGCTTCATGTATAAGAAATCTATCACTCTCTGTGTTTCTCTACAGCCTTGCAGAGATAGCAATGCTGAGTTCTAGCTCAGGCTAGTCCAATAAAAATTATTTCTGTCAGGAATGTGGTCAGTGGGTTATCCTCATGGTCTGGGAAAGCCTGTGATCCAAAGCTAGTGCAGCCATGACCTAGAAGGGTCTGTCTCCATGCCGCAGTGGGCTATATGCCTCTCTCTGTCCTTACGAGCCAGGGAGAGGGACACAATCCTCTAACCTCTTGTTATGTAACTGCATGAATCTGTCATGAGAGCCTCAGCCTCGTGCGTTATTACCTCGGGAGGCCACTTGCAGACTCCATCACTTTCCAGGGAGGATCCCAACACCTGCACCTGTGGAGGCTCAGGCCTTAGGATCCTAAAGCTCAGAGACAGTCAGAAATGATGGAGAGGGCAGTGGCTTGTAACTTGGCTGTTTTTGTTGCTGTTGGAGTTTTAAAGTCATAAAGAGCATCTCTTTATTTTCACTGCAATCTGATAATCTCTTTCTCTAGCTCTCTCTCAAGACAACATCTTGCTTCATTGCTCAGATTCTCCTCAAGCTCCAGGGCTCAAAATGATCCCCCTGCCTCAGCCTCCTGAGAAACAATATTCATGATAATCTTTAAAAGATGTCAGTTGGTGTCTTTCAAGGAGTCATTTGGGATGCAGAGATAAGGTGTATGAAGATGTCAGACATGCATGCTGTTCTCAGCATCAAGGCACCTTGCAGATGCTGGCAGTGATTCCACATTGTCCCCAAGGTGACTCTTAACAAGACCTACAGGGACAAGCAAGGCCTATATCCCTGTGCTCCACTTGGAATTTTGGCCTCAACTTGCACACTGAACAAAATGTTGTTTGGGATTTTAGTGTAATTGACACATGCCTTCACATTGCATCTTCCTGAGACTGAGAGAAAGACTTGTGAGCTGTAAGTATAGCCAAGAACTGGGTTATCTGCATGGTCTGAGAGGCAGGTAGGGCCCAAGCTTATGTGGCAGCCATATATCTGTGATGGGCATCCATCAGAGTTTCTCAACATCCTATCAAAGCTGAGAATGAGTACTACCACTACATCCATCTACTTCAACATCAACGAGGGTTGCTAAGGTTGTGGTCCTTACTGTGGCACATGACCCATGTCACACAAACTCACAGCACAGATCATTCCTCACAACAAATGGTTCTGGTGACTAGGACTGCACAATGGGCAAAGAACAATTTTGAGGTGTGTGGCTGAGCAGAGTATACAGCAAAAGAAAGCTCTTTATTAACACGTGCTGCCATAAAACACTCTAGTAATTGCAAGTGGCCCCAAAGCTCATTTATAATGAATTCATAATGATGAGAAAATAACCAGTGGATGAAATGTGTGTGTGTGCGTGTTTGTGTGTGTGTGTGTGTGTGTGTGTGTGTGTGTGTGTGTGAGAGAGAGAGAGAGAGAGAGAGAGAGAGAGAGAGAGAGAGAGAGAGAGAGAGGATGTCTTTTTTTCAAAGAATACTTGAAAAAAATCATATTCTAAACATATGGCTCCTGAGAAAACTGCCTTTAGTTCCCTCAGTTTATGGAGGAGAATCTCTAGGTCTGGGGCAGGGAGGAACTTCCTTGCAGCCGTGAGTGCCTGTCCCTAGGCTGGGGATGAGTCAGAGCTGGCTGGGCGAGCATGAGGAATCCATTAGGAAACCCAGGCACATCTCCTCTTGTTAGTGTCTCCTCCTTAGGCAAAGGTACAAAATAGTCACACAGTCTTGTTTTCCTCACACATTGGCTAGAAGCTTGTTCTGGCCCAAGAAATGGGGACAGCCCTGAAGAAAGGGGCAAATTCCAGCAAGACACAGGGACCATCAGGAATCAAGGACACATTTTTCCATTTCCAGGGAGGTCATAGTGTGCTGGGGACTCATGCGTTATTGTAGCCCAACATACTTGTTAGCCATTTTCCTTTCCTGAATTAAAAAATTGAATTATATACTCTGCCTAGTTACTGGGCCTGTGAAGTTTATTAAAGTTTATCGACCATGTGTGGACACTTCAGGATCCCGCTTCAATCGAGGCTACCAAGACGGAACATTGAATTAAGAGGCAATGCTTGCCTCCGCGCGGGTGGACTCCAGCCGAGCTACAGGTAGCTCAAGTCTCCTTCAATTAGACATAATCATCACTCACAGTCAATAATTGTGCTAAGGGCCGCTTTCAAATCTGTGAGGGATTCGCATTTAATGTACTGATTCAGCTTGTCTGAGCCAAATTCACTGTGTACTGAAACCAAAGCAATTTAGTTCTTGCCTACGGCCTTTTTGGCAGTTCATCTAGAGCTGAGCACTGTGAGGACGCTGCGATACAATTTAATCTGAGACATCTGTGCGCAGACAGGACCTTTTCCTTAACGGAGAGAGACGGAGCAGCAGCTAAGCTCTGGTGTTCTGTGAAGAACCAGGCCTTATCTAGCCCATGAAAAAAATAAAGCATTTAAGATAGAGTAAAAAGCCAAAGCAAAGACATTTTTTTCCTGTGGGTTTATGAAATGCACACGGCAGCTCCAACAGCCTCCTGCCTCAACCCGCAGAAAACACTTGAGCCCTGAGCCCTGGATTAACCATTTAAGGATATTACACTTATCGCAGGCTGCAGCTGACGGCGGAGATCTTTATTAAATATGAAGGCGAGTGTCTAGTCCTTTGTGCATTCACAGAAATATGGAAATTCCTTCACGTACCTTGCTGACTCTATGTGGGGGAGGGGGGTTGGAAAAGGACAGCAGTCTTTGTCACCCAACCCACACCCTCCTGAGCCCCTGATAGCGAGGGCTGGCCTCTGTGTGTTATGTAACACTGTCCATAGCCTTTCCAGGAGACTGGGAAAGACTTGATTCTGTGGCTATTGTTAAAATAACAACCTGGATGTTGCTGACCCATGACCCTTGTCACGACATGAAGGCCTGATGGCTTTATTTTTCAAGAGTTATAGAATCACGGAGACCCATAAGGATTCCACAGATGTGTGTGATGGGACAGCTGTGCCTCTTCACTTTCTGAAAGTGCAGTTGGTCCTTGTAGACTAAGGATGGATTCAGGAGACATCCAGCATCCTGTCCTGTGCTCTGGACATCCATGGTCCACAGCAGGCTCAGCTAAGGACATCCAGCCTAGAAGAGTGCTGGGTGAAAGCAAGGTACCTGTTAGCACCAAGCAGTGGACCAGGGAGGGTGGAGAAAAAGAGGCCTTGGGTGCTTGGTCTTTATCTCCACAGTCTATAAGTACAGGAAGACAGGACAGTGTTGGCTCACCTCTGCAAGTCTCCCCCTTCCACACTTGGATTCACCTCCAGAGGCCTCTGTGGGGAAGAGCAAACTGGGGCCTATGGAAAGGTTCCTTGGGTGTTGTGGCTACAGAATGTGCCCGTCTCTGCGAGAAGAGATGACAAGGGCAGAAGCCTCAGTGGTCCAAGATGAAGCTGGCCTCGACATCAGGACCCCAGTCAACAAGAGGATGTTAGAAGGACCTGAGCTGCCCCTACTTCCCTCCCCAGCTCCTCCTGTACTCCTCTCCCTAAGGCTTCATGGAGGCTGTGACAGAAATGTTAGCCCCTGTTCTGGTAAGCCAAGCCTGAGCAGGTCAGGGAGGTTGTCCTGTTAGTGGGGGGAAGTACAGGTATAGACTTGAACCCAGAAGAGCAAACCCATACAGGGTAGTGGGTGGGACATACTAAAATGGATGCTTGGTTAGGAAAGCATCATGGCAGGAAAAATATTACCCCCAAGAAGACAGAGCCATGTGTCACATTCATATCCCAAATATGGAGATACAGAATCTGGATACAGTCTCCCTGAGACCATACCAAAAATGTGACCACACACTGCTCAGATCATATGACTAGACACACCATGTAGACAGCAGACACACAACACACTTCTCAGGCCACAGGAACCTCACACACAGAGTGTATAGACAGCACACTTACACAAGCTACATATGTTTGCATCACACATGTATCATATATGCATACACAGGACATGCCACAAGTACTTATACCACACACCAACTTTAGAACACACTTCACATACCACATGTACTGTACAGCTTACATGCTCTGTTTATACCAGTCATTGCATCTTCCACTTGTATTCAATTCCAAACATTGCACATACATGCAATATATAAAATGTATACACACTACTACAACACAGATCACATATGCATCATATGCATGCCATATGTCTATGCATATCATGTGTGGCACTCGGTGGACTGGCCTCTGACAATCAGTCCCTGGGCTAACAATATAACCAAAGCAGCTGCTAGCCATCATCCTACCCCCTGAGAGTGACATTCTATGTGCTACCCTAATGCTCAAGAGGGAGAGGGCTGGGCCACTCACTCTTCAAGGCTTGCTGTGCTCAAGAAGGTTCTGTGTCCCCAGTACCTGAACACCATGCCATCGGCACAAACACAACCAGCTACACTGTGTACATCAGTTTACATTCACACACCGCTCATACCACACACAGAAAGCACGTAACCAGCACACCTCTGTCTATGAGGACTATATCCTGGTGCCTCTTGTGCTGGCCCCTTCCAGCTCTCACAGGGAGCCAGCCCCAATCTAAAAAAGCAGCCCTGCTCCAGGGACTACCACCCTCTCCTTGCAATTGGGCTGTCCTTGCCAGGAATGTGGACATTGTGAGGTCAGCTTGGCGCAGCCTCCTGTGATACAGCCTCATCATCTTCCTGTCCTTGCTGTCCCATCACGGTGACCCGATGGGTGCTACAAGACATGGGGGCTTGATCCTGCTTTCGCAGGTAGAATATGTGTAGCATTCTCCTCCTGGCTCATGGTAAGTCACCATTCTATCCACAACTTGGCAGACAGCAGATCCTAGAGTGAGAACCGACAGATGATGTATTTGTAGGTAGCCAATCACTGCTCATCGTCTGGCTGCTAACTGCTGCAGGGTTCCCCTTGGTCTTTAGAGACTCATTTCAAGAGATGGTGCCTGGCTATAAGGCACATGGAATGGAGAGCTCCAATTTCATTATGAACAATATTTTTCTTAATGGCAATTTTGTTAAACCAGCAGTAGCATGCAATCTTTAAACCATCGACTGCACTGACGCCAGCTGGGAAGCTGCATCTCTAAGTGAAGCCACTGGCCTTGAGCATTGATCTGATCAAAGATTTGAAGTCAGTGTCATTAATACTGGCACAAAACACACAGGAGGAGTTTAGCAATCCTACTCTCTTTGTATCTCAGGCTTGTGATACCATACTCAAGAGCAAGACATGTGCCAACTCAGAGGAGTCCCTGAGCTTGCAGAAATTGCCAGCCCTCCAATTTTTGTGTTTTTTTTTTTTTTTTTTTTTTTTTTTTTTTTTTTTTTTTTTTTTTTTTTTGGTTTTTGGTTTTTCGAGACAGGGTTTCTCTGCGTAGCTTTGCTCCTTTCCTGGAACTCACTTGGTAGCCCAGGCTGGCCTCGAACTCACAGAGATCCGCCTGGCTCTGCCTCCCGAGTGCTGGGATTAAAGGCGTGCGCCACCACCGCCCGGCGGGTTTTTTGTTTGTTTGTTTGTTTGCTTGTTTTATCTTTCTAGATAGAAATCTCTGCCCATGTCCATCATGTGTCTCTGCAGACACAGACTCTTACAAACCCATTCGCTTCACTGGGTGCTTATCTAGACTGCGCTCCTGAAGACTGAATGGGCCTGTATGTTTGTAACAGGTTAGCTGGTCTACAACAGCACTGAATGTATAAATCAGGAGACCCTCCATGACTGCACCAGGGCATGACAATTACAGCAGGTCTCTGTGAAAAACAAAACAAGAGCCAATACGCAAGCTCAGAATGGTGCTGAGACTTCCCTGTGTCTCACAGCAGCGCAATGGAACCCCCAGAAGTGTGAGACCACATGGCTGGCTCATGTGTCTCTAAACGGCTGTCAGGTACTCACCTTTCTTAGGGAAAGCAATTTTTCCTTCCACTCTGGGAAGTGGTGAGTAGATTTTTGAGCTCCTTACAAAATTACAGGCTCATGTAGGACTGAGCCCCTGCAGAAGCTCCTCAGTAGATTAACTTCTGATCTGCTTTGATCCATTGGCTGCCAAGATAACTAAAGCAGCTGCTAGCCATCATCTCACCCTGGGAGGGTGAAATTCTGTGGGCCCACCTGACGCTCAAGTGGCTGGTCCACTCTGCAAGGTTCACTCCTATGCTCAGGAAGGCTCAGTGGTCTCAGTGCCTGAGCATGATCCCACCCTCTGGCAAGGACAGATGCACAGATTCAAAGGAGAAGGCAGACCTGGTGTATTTGGAACACAGGATCCAGTTAGCAGCCTAGTTCTCCTCACTTATGTCAGAGAAGGCAAACTGGATTCATCACACTAAGCCTGTCTTCTCCAAACACAGTTGAGCAAAAAGGTCATAGTTTAAACCCAGGAATCAATGTCTTAGAAACCAACCTTTTCATTTCACAGCTGAAGCAAACACACCCTGTAGACATGAATTGTGGTCAAATCATCCAGTCAGTGAAAGCCAGTGTGAAAACCCCTGATGCTGTGCTTCTACCTATAGGCCAAGCTCTTCACTCCTAGAGATAGCTTTCTGGGCTCCTGTGTACACTAGGGTATAGCTGGAAATGATCACAAATCTTGGCATTTATCACCCACATGGGTGCCTACCTCATCCTTGCCCTGAAACTCCTTGAGGACAGGCCAAGAGATTGGCACAAAATGTATTAGGCTTGTCCCAGGGGATTTCTTGTTCAATAAGAAAAAGAGAGATTGACCATCAATGTTCCCTAGAAGAAAAAGCTTCCATCTGACCAGTATTGCATGCCCAGGGAGCCTGAGTCTGGGTCTGCGTGAGTTTAGATGAGACACATAGGCAAAAGCATCAGATTTGGGGGCAGGGAGGAAATGGATTGATGGATAGATAGATGGACTTGTCATGATCTTGACTCACCCACGATTCTTCTGGGTACTTCAGCAGATCATAAGCAATGGACTAATGGGGCACAGGTATGCAAATCACTTTGGTGGGCAATGGTTTCAATAACCACAGGTTTCAGTGGTCCACAAGGCCTTTCTGGGCCACATGGTATTACTGGATAGCTTAGCACCTCTCCCATTTGCCTGGGTTTCTGTGAACCACACTCCACGTTAGCTGTGTGTTGGTGCTTTCTGCTTCTACTCCATAATTTCTTGAGTATTTTCTCTATAAGCAGTTACTTCATTTCTCACGCACAAGTTCTCCTGTGGCAAATGCCATCTCTGTAACCGAACAGCAATGGCAGAGGCAGCCAGAGGCCTGTGCACTACTCAGAGCTGAGACTCAAGTGGGCTCTTCAGGTGACTTCTTTGACAGATTGTTCTTCCTGTCAGAATCACTTGACTTGTGTTTAGAGGACAGGCTCACGGTGGGTGAATTTGCTGACAACCCTGGCTGACCTGGCTGACATTTGACACCAAGACTCTGCGATCAGGCAGAGTTTTGTGATGGTGGCTTTGGCTTTGTCTGTAGAAACTTTACGCTTCACCTTCTCAGAAATCAAAGAATTGCACCATCTCTTGTGAAACTGGGAACTTTGGGCAGTGAAGTTGCCAGCTGGAAATGCTTCTAGAACAGAAACTCATGGGGCAGATGAACTTGAACATCTCTATTGAACCCACAGTAGTTTTATTTTCAAAAGTGTGTGTGTGTGTATGCACACATGTGTTTATGGAAGCATATGTGCATTCGCACACTAACACAAACAGAAAGGAGGAGTGAGGGAGAGGGGTGGGGAGAGAGAATATCTTTTTTTTCTTAATCCAGGGCATCCTATTAACATCCAGCAGCAATCCTATTAACAGAATGCCATTGCTCCTTTCAGAGGAGGAGTGTCTCCTTTTAGAACACACTCTCACAACTCCATAACTGTTATGGCTGTTTAGCTTCTTGTTTTTGTGACCAAAAATTACTCCATAGAGACAAGAAAGCATGCATGGCCTGAGACAGGCTGCCTTGAGGGTCAAGGGAACTTTTCCACAACACATGACCTCAGTGGTCTAGTCTGGGGAGGTGGTTCTGGCAGGGTAGTGTGCCAGCTAGTGGAGAGAGGGAATGTGTAGATTAGGGGTTAGTCAGAGACAGGCACATTCACATTCACTCATTGGCTTCAGGAAAATTCTGCGATTATAAAAACACAAATGAATATTTCATTGAAGTTTCCCAATTAAACTTTTGGGAAACAGGGTCCCAAAATAATTTGCTGGGCATAACACTGTTTATTTGAGTGGGGGGCGCAAAAGAATGGTGGGGGTACTGAGAAATAGGTGGAGAAGAAATGTCCTCTGCAGCCAGGTCAAGAGCTGTCCCAGAATCTCACACAGGGGTTGGAAGTACCAAAAGGAAACACAAAGTTCCTTTCCCAGCAGCGCCCTTAGTGGCGGAGGTCTCACCAGGACACTACATCAGTGCCAACAACTCCCTTGTTCTGCAACACAAGAGTCTAACCTCTGGTTTAGATGGGTCCCTAATTAGAGATGTATCAGCTGACTCTAAAATGCATCAAGATTGTTATTAGGTCAGCAGGAGCTAATTGCTGTTTGTGTAGGAATGGGTTTGGGAGTACAGTACAAACTGTTTAACAAAACAAACTAGACCTGGGAAGGGAGCCACGTGGTGAGGATGTAATGCCTTGGCTTATCTTCAGGACCTTGGCGGTGTAAGGCCAGCTCCATGAAGAATAGAGATTGTGTAAGAAGCCTGCCGCATTTTCCTCCTGCTGCAGAACCAGATCTGAGGTCCATAGGTGCTTTGAGGAAGGCTCTCCAGGGGCTTAAAGCAGTGAGTTTGGGCTTGTTTCTCAGGCACATTTTCAGTTGGCAGGCTTCTGTGACATTCTGGTTTCAAACCTGAAAGTGTCAGTTAAAGATGATTAACAGTGTCTTCTGCTCTGGGGTCACATTTCCAGCTTCTGTTCCTAGCATTTGAATTCTGCTGAGTCTCTTTTACTGATGGTCAAGGGAAGAGAAAAACTAAGAGCAATTTAGCACCGGAACTTTCTTGAGACTCATCTGCTCAGGAAAAAAGAAGTCATTGCAGTTGTGCATGTGTGTGTGTTGGGGGGGCAACCGAGGTATTTGCCTAATGCTCAGTGACAATTGTTAGCATAGTTACAACATAAAAAACCCACAAATATTTATAACACATCTATAATTTAAAGAAATGGTTACCCCAGTGGTACCCCAATGTTTTGTTTATTGACAAATTTTCCTGAGATGATAAACTATAAACAGGCTGTAGAAATAACATGAGAAATACAAGAAAAGGCCACCAGAGGTCCACACACCAAGAGAAGGACATGCATATTGTCAGTCACACCAATGAGATCCAGTGGACACCAGGAGTCAGGGTGTGTACCTGCATGGAGACAGGGAGCTAGGAGGTCTTGCTGAGAAGAAACATTGAGGTCAGAGCAAGGAATTGGGGGAGATCATCAAGGTTAGCCCAGGTTCCTAGGATCAACTGTTCTTTCTCCTAAGTTGAGATAGAAAGGCATTCACCTTTTATGACACCTCCCTGGTTTCCTAAGGAAGCCTGGAGCACAGTGTGGTAGGACAGAACCCCATGATCTATGTCTGTGTAAGTCCTCAGTGTTGCTGACTCCTGCCTTGCAGAAGTCATGTGACTTCCTCCTCCACATTCTGTCCTTGCCTATATCTATCCTCCTGGCTGGCTGTAAGAGCATGTTTGTTGCCCATCATCCCTCCACACAGATCATCATCTTTCCAAGTGTCAACCAACCCATGCAACCCTGATGATGAAATTGCCTCTCAAGCCACCACACATCCATCAAAATGGTCAAGTTCAGAATGCTGCCCACAGTGGACACTGGTGAATACATGAGCCATGGGACAGAGTTGTGACTTGTCACTAGAGTTACGCAGAAAACAGTCAGGCAGTTTCTGAGAGATTAGAACACACTAATTCTGTAAGCAATAAGGAAAGATTGAGCTCCCTGCTGTTATCAAGTGAGTAGAACAGCTGTGTTGATCCAAATACCTGCCTGTGAATGTGGGGTTTCTGTGTACACGTGTGTGTTCACGTAAGTGTGCATATGTATGGCTATGTATGTGTATATGTGTATATATGTGTATGTGTGCTGTTTGATCTATTTTCAGTGTATGTATGAATGCATTTTGCTGTATATGTGCATGTGTGTATATGTATTTAAATGTATATATGTGTGCTGTGTGCATGTAACTTAGTATGTTTACATTTTTGCAGATGCAATTATGTGAGTGGATGTATGCACATTTGTAGAAACTGAGTACAACCTGAGGCATTTTTTCCTTAGGTACCATCCACATTTTTGAAAATTGAAACACTGTCTTTCCCTGACACGGAGCTCACTCAGTAGGCTTAGCTAGCTGGTGAGTCCCAGGGACCTGGCCATCTCCACCTCACCAATCCTGAGACTGATAACTGGGCTACCTATCCACAGGTTCAGGGAGATGAGCTCAGGTCCTCACACTTGAAGGGCAATCCCTTGGCTGACTGAGCCATCTCCCTGCACATGCATGTTACAAAAGCTTCCTTCCAATGCCACTCTATGGAAGGGTAAAGTGTCCTCTAGAGAGAGACTGGGTAAAGGCACTGAGGTGTAGCTGTCGTGGAACATTACTAAGAAATGTGCTGGCAAACCAGAAGACATGGAGGAACCAAAGGTGAATGTTGCTGGTTGAGAAGTGCTAGTCTGCAAAGGCTGCATACTGTGTGGATACAGCAAAAACAATGCTCTGGAAAAGGCAAAAGAAAATAATAAAGTTAGCCAATGGTTGGGAGAAGGTAGATACCTCTGTATAAAACAGATTTGGACAGGGAAACTCCTCCATGGGTTCTGTGACGGTGGATAGACTGTCATGTCTGCTAAAACCCATAGAAGGTACACAGCAAACCCTAGTGTAAACTGTGAGTGCTAGTTACTAACAGTGTCAACACATGGTAGCCAGTTATAACAGCTTGACTAAACTAAAGGACTCATTGTGAACACAGTCCCTCTGGGTATGGAGGAGGGGCTTTCTGGAAGAAACTGATTCAATAGATGGAAGACCCCAATGGAACAGAGGCTGGGGAGGGACACATCTCTTTGAATCTTCCTAGGCTGGGATCTGTCTCTTCCTGTCCTGGGGTCTCAGCACTCTTGGGTGTGTTTGATTGGACACCTACTTCAGACCACTCCCCAGCTCCCACCCCATCCACAGGACCACTGGTCTAGTGCTGAGAGAAATACCACAGTTCTGTGTTTTCACACCAGCAGTAACCCTGGATTTAATTACGTCACCATCTCTCCTCATTCTCTGAAGTGCAGGTGGTAGACCATGAGGCATCTTGGCCTCCATAACCACATGAGCTAATAAATCATTTGTTAATAAATCATTTGTCTATCATCTATCTATCATCTATCTACCATCACCTAGCTATCATCATCTATTCATCCATCTATCATCTATCTGCATTACTTGCTTTTCCTGGTGCTGTAATAAAACATCATGACCAGGGTAATTTATAGAGGTAAGAGTTTATTTGAGTTTACAGTTCCACAGTGACAACAGTCAGCAAATGGAAGGCCTGTAGGCCAGAGCAGAAGCTGAGAGCTCACATAGGAACCACAAGTGTGATGCAGAGAAATAAAACTGGAAACAGAGAGGCTGTGAACTCTCAAAGCCTGCGCCCAGTGATGTTTTCCCACACAGTTCCCTTGAAGAGCTCCACCAACTGGGGACCAAGTGCTCAAATACCCAAAACAATGGAGGACATTCTCATTCAAACTATCTGTATGATCCTCTCTCTCTCTCTCTCTCTCTCTCTCTCTCTCTCTCTCTCTCTCTCTCTCTCTCTCTTCTCTCTCTCTCTCTCTCCCCTCTCTCTCCAACTATCTGTCATCTATCTTTCTATCTATCTACCTATTTCTCTATCTCTATTATCTATCGTCCATAACCTATCATCTATCATCGATGTATCTATCTTTCTATCTTTCAGTCTGTCATCTACTTACCAATCATCTATCACCCATTCATAATCAACCAATAGTCATCTATCATCTATTTTTTATCTATCATCTATCATTTTTCTAGCTGCATCTTATCTCTTTGTCATTGATTTGTCATTTATCTATCACTCTTCCTATCAACTTTCTAGATATTTATGAATTATCTATCATCTGTCTATCACCAATGTATCATATCTCAAGAACCAATGTCCTTATTTGCTCTGGAATAATCCTTCTGTACACTGTGTGAATATATGTCATTATGATTGGTGTGATAAACAAGCTGACTGGCCAACAGCTGAACAGGATAAAGTTAGGCAGGAAAGCCAAACTGAGAATGATGGGATGAGAAAGGGCAGAGTCAGAGAAGTCACCAGCCAGAGAATAAGTTGGACATACAAAATGGGATAGCAGTAAAAGCCACAAGCATTGGGGCAACACATAGATCAATAAAAATTAGTTAAGTTGTAAGAGCTAGTTAGGAACAAGCCTGACCTATGGGCCGAGTGATTATAATTTATATTAAGACTCTGAGTGGTTATTTGAGAAACAGCTGCCAGAACAGGGAAACTCCACCTACACTTATTACCTACTTATTTATCAATATAAGATTTATTTATTATCTATTCATCTATCATTGTCAATCATATTCCTGGCTATCTACCTATGAATCATAAATGTATCACCTATAGATATATGAATCTATTGTCTATCTTTCTGTTTGTCTATGCATTTATGTCTCTCTTTACCTTTCTGCCCTAATACATTAGTCACTAAGGACATTGCATGTATAAAGAGGCAGGTGATGGGGGTGGTGGAATACAGTGAAATTGTTTCTAAATCAGTTTTCTTTCAAATCTAAACACTCAAATGTGGTTTATGAATTACAGGAAAGTGCCCTGAGCCTGCACTCACACGCAAGAGGAAGCCTTCACTATGCCCCCTGGAGTATCTTCTACCACAGGCTTGGCTCGGGCAACAAGTGACTTGTTTCCACCAGGCTCCCATCCAGAGCTGCTTCTGTGTCCATGAGTCACTTCTCTAGTTCTTTGAGTCCTGTGTTCCAATCCTCCAGGTCAACTCTGACACTCTACAACAGGGCCTCTCTCCCCAAATGGTCAAATACCCCCCATCCCCACCCAAATGCACAGACATGTTCCCTTTCTACATGAAAAGGAAGTCCTGGAGGATAGGGCTTTGCAACCTTCTTCTCAGAAGACAGGGCTCTGCCACTTCCTTCTGGAACAGCAGTGAGTTTTATGAGGGCAGAGCCCTGTCACCACCATGTGGAAAGGAATCTGACTCTGAGGCTCCTGTGGGAAGAGCCTGGTGAGGCCACTAAACAAAGCAATGAGGGCTGAGTTTGTGGCTCAGTAGTGCAAACATAGGGAGCCCTGCTTGGGAACTGTATGCAGATTTTATGTGGCTTTGTGGAGACTATGCATAATGTGTGGGGGGGGGTGGATAGATGGTCTACATGTAAACTACATGTAGACTGTCAGGTTCTAAGCCTGCTTAGATAGAAAAACCATCCAATTCTTGAGAACCTCATCATCTTTTCAGCATACAATCTAAGACCTAAACATGCAATAGAGAGCTTGCTTGGCTTGTTCCTGCCAGTAACTACCTGCCGACCTATGTGAGACAACTATAGTCCTGTCTCTGGTGACTTCCTCTTCCTAGGCAACCACCTTTCTATTTCAGCAGATAAACCACGTCCCCCAGTGTAGGTGGAATTTTCTTTGGGCTGCCAACCATCTCTGAAATAAAGAAATGAAGACTTTTTATTAATTATGAATGCTCAGCCTTAGTTTAGGCTTGTCCAACTAGATCTTTTAACTTAATTTAACCTGTTTCTATTCATCTATGTTTTGCCTCAGGGTTATTCTGTATGTCCTGTTTCCTCTGTGTCTGGCTGGCTAGCCCCTGGCGTCTCCCTGTCTTTTTTTTTTCTTTCTTTCCAGGGCCCCAGTTCCTCCTACTACTTACTCTCCCTGCCCAGGAGTCCCACCTACACCTCCTCCCTTGCTATTGGCCATTCAGCTTTTTATTAGACCAATCAGGTGCCTTAGGCAGGTAAGGTAAAACAGCAACACATCTTTACATAATTAAACAAATGAAACACATCTTTACATAGTTAAACAAATATTCCACAACATCCTAGCCATGGGTACTGGCTGAGACTGGATAGGACAGCATCTCTGGGACAGAGCTATAGTTGGCCTCCTTGGCCAAGCACTCTCCATGTGACTGGAAAAGCTTAGCAAGCCTCTGTGTTAGGCCTCAATGTGCTGATGGCCCTGTGAAAAAGAGGTCTGGCTATCCATAACCTACAGTCACCAATGTCCTTCTTCTCAGCCACCACTCTGCCCTCTGCACTTGTTCTTCTGGTTGGACACCCTGGTCAGTGGTCCAGGGCGATGTTGCTGTAATCCATCCCTTTCTGTGAGGAAACACGGTGGCAGATAATTTATTCCACTCATATTGCCACAATGAGTGATCAAGAGATCTGGGGAGAAAATAACTATGAGGCATCTGTGTGTGAGCAGTGCTCTGGGACACAGAGTTGTCCTCTGGCTAAAGCATGGTCTGTCGGAGTTCACAGTCAATTAAATGTGATAGAAAGGAAGTTCTCAAATTGATCGTTTCCCAAGAGTTCTGCTCAGGGGCTGACAGTTTCTGGATGGAAGAACTATTGAAGAGGGGGCGGTATTCCATCTAGAACCATATGTCTTCACCCTGATAGCTTTTCTGACTGTCCAGAAAACTACTGTGGCCATGGAGTACCCCACCTTCATAGAAAACCTTGGTTCACCAGTTCTTGGGTCTATACAACCAGAAAGGAATCACCTAGTATTTCTTCCAAGATATATATTTATTTAACAGTGTTGGTAAGGAAAATACAAAGATAGCTTAGGTTTGACCAATCTTCTTAAATTCCCACCCAGGTGAAATTGTGCCAGGCCACCGCAGTGTGGACCTGGTCATCTGTACCAATTTGTTCTGCATCTCTGATCCCCAGAAGTTGGAAGAAATGGAGAGAGAACAATGATGCCTGAGAGGCAGAATAAAGATTAGAGACAGAGGTATCTTTCTATCATCTATTTATCTATCTATCTATCTATCTATCTATTGATCGATCGATCTACCAATCTATGTATCTATCTTTAATCTATCATTTATCTGTTTTCTACCTATATATTATCTATCTATAATCTACCATATATCTATCTATATTTCTATCATCTATCATCTACCTACTATTTATCATCTGTCCATCTATCTATCATCTATCTATCTATCTATAATCTATTATCTATCTATCATCTATCTATCTATTATCTATCTATCATCTATCTGTCTATCTATCTACACTAGTTATTAGAGACACTGTGTATGTGGAGAAGTAGGTGATGGTGATGGAATACAGGGAAGTTGCCTCAGTTTCCAATTCAGTCTTCTTTCACATCTAAATGATTGTCAGATGTGAGTTACCCATGAATGGAGAGGTCCACAGTGGGATCCATGGCATTGCTGCTTTAATCTTTACAAAGTAGGTTTGTTTGAAGCTCTGTGTGTATGGTGAGATGGGAGAGATGAAGGGCCATAGCTGAGGCCTGGGGGACTGCTGAGCAATACAGAACCCAGGCTTTGGCATCTGTCCCACACCTGGACCCCACAAATGTCTGCATTCCTTTGCACCAGCAAGCATGACCACATATTGCTTTTTGCTCAAGATGACCTCACTGTCTCCACCAATTCCTGACACAGGAAGTACCAGGAGGCACAACCTCTAGGGCTCCTCCTCCTGTGGAAACTACCTCTGGAAGAGCAACCAGGTAAAAACAGTGTCCTGCCCATGCTCAGCACATTATGGAATGGGGCAGGGGGTGCTATGTGCTCACTAGCGGAAGACAGCGGATTTCAACCAGAAAGTTATTGGAACTGGTTCTGTGGGCACTGAGTATTTTGGGGTGTGCTCAGTGTGCTCAGGGGCGGTCTCTGCGTCTCAGGACAACTTGTCTGGAAGCTATGTTACTTTCACAACAACTGTAGCAAAAGCCGCTCTTAGATATCCACAGTCTTGCTTGATGCCTGCTCCTGCTTGTCCTTCGTAAATCAAAACATTACTAAATGCCCCCCGAGGTGGGCGATATAAAGAGCTTTATTGTTCCCAGACAGGCTGACAGCTCAGGTTTCACAGGCCCATTGTTTCCATGTGGTGCGTGGGACGTGGGCACCTCTGATCCCGTTGTCTAACCATGAGCCAGATACTCAGAGGAGTGAGTCAATAGAGCCTCAGGCCTGCAGCTCCTCGGCAAGTTTGTTAAGATCTGTCCTAGGTGCTCCCCATGAGTGGGACTGAACACCTTTATTTCAGAGGATAATTGCTACATGTGCTCACAAATGATTTATTGTTGTTGATGGCAAGCTGCCTTCCAATCTGCTGCCAAAGGGCATCGCCAGCTCCTGATACGTACATAAAGATGAGAAATGATTAACTGTGCCCACCAAATTGCTACTGGTATGATTCTTATCCACTTGCCTTGTTTTGTGGGGCTTAGATGAGGCACGATCGCCCAGAGTGATGCTCACATTCCTGCCTGGTGACGCAGAAGCTGGAGGTGTTCTTAGACGTGTACAGCGATTCCAGGCAGTAATCTGCAGGTGATTTAATAAAGACCTGGGCTCGAGTTTCAAAGAACAGCACAGACACCCACTCACTGGCATGCTTCGCATTGCTGGGCTGTGGAGTAGACTCTTCCACAGTTTGTCTGCTTAACGAGTGTCTCTTATTTTTAGCTGCTCTTCCAGGCAAACGAGGCCCCAGCCTGTTATCTTGATAAGGTTACATTTTTCCTAGCTTCAGTAATCCGCTCCCTACCTATTCACAAAGACTAGACCTGCTCGCGGCTGGCCAGACAAGGCAAGGAGGGGCTCTCAGAAGCAGGTGTACAAAAGACAGAGACACGGTAAAGATGGAGAGAATGTCACTACCATACACACATAAAGTGGAAACCCGTTCCCCCAGAAGACCCAAGCCCACTTTGGTTGGCAGAATTTCCCTAAGATTTTCTTTCAAAAGGGTCTTCCCATCCCACTGAGGTCTAAGTGAAACTGAAGCCGAGGACGCCTGGTGACATCTGGCTGAAACTGTTGATAAAGTTACTGGCCTATCCTCTCTCACTTGATCACTTTATCCTGTGCTGTTCATCCAACAGGGTGGTGGCTCAAAACAGAGTGGAACCATTCAGGCCTGAGAGAGCTTGCCACAGAGACAGAATTGTACTTAGTGGACTAACCTTCTGGGAACAGTGTGCCTCTGTGTGTGTGTGTGTGTGTGTGTGTGTGTGTGTGTGTGTGTGTGTGTGTGTAAGGATACTCATGGGACTGCTAGTCTTCTCTGGAATCTGCAGAGAACTTGGGGCCTGCCTCCATGCTTCTGTTAAATTCACTTATCCTGTCTGCAGACCAGTCTCCTGCTCCCAGCCCTCACAGAAGTCATCCTCTTACATAAAGCCGAAAAGTAAATAGAAATCTAACAGAAAGGTTTCTGCATTCATGACTGGAGAGCAACCCTGGCCAATTCCCAGGACTACCAATGTCACGTCTATCTGGAGGTGCTCTCTGACAAACCCACTCTTGTCTCCAAAAGCGAGGTTAACTACAGTGGGGAAGGTCCATGCTGAGCCCATGCTTATCCTCCTGTCTCTGGGGACAGATGGGCACCTTCTTTCTTCTGCTGGATGGGCAGAGGGGTTTAGCTAAAGTCTAAATTTAGTGACAAAGGAACTGGTCTTCATACCTGGTTTGCAGCTCATTTGAAGAGGCCACTCCATTTCCCACTAAGTACGTCTGTTTAAAGGATCACTTGAGACCCACAAAATTGGAAAGGACAGTCATAAGTGGATTTCATTCTCAACTCTTTCTAGAAAAATCAGGTATAGCATGTTACTCATGGCCACATGAGGAGCACCAGGAACAGTCAGTAGAGGGAGTGGAGAAAGAGAGCCCTTTATTGGGGCTTCCATAGGAAGGGACAGTTGAGACAGGGAAGGCAGACATGGGCTGGTGAATGCAAAAAATTCTAACTGACTCTGGGACAGAGGATGTCCTCCAGTTTATATGTCACCTCATTCTGGATTCATGAGGACAGGGCCTCAAATAAGTCTGATAAAGAGGGAGGCAGACGACTAACCCAATGTTTCTGTTGCACTGGATGGATGTCAGCCATCCTCCAAGGGTCAGCAAGCTTCAAAGCATCCATCACAGAAAATAGATGTTCTGTTCTGCCTCCGGGGCTGCCCCAGAATGCCAGTTTGATGTGTCCTTCCCAGCATGGAAAAGTGCAGTGTCTCTGGTCCTCAAAACTGAAGCCGGGGTTGTGTGAGTCATGAGTGTCCTAGCCTGCTGCTCTCCAATCTGAAGGCACACTCAGGATATATTGCTTCTAGTGCCTTCACAAGGCAGGAAGACACTGAGGAAACAGGAATCTGGAGATAAAGTAAGAGTGAAGAGAATCAGGCCTTTCAAGTGGGGGCAGCTTCACAGCACTCCAGGCACACACTGAAATGTGCGTGCATGGGTGGAGGACAAGCCAGGTAGAAGACAGCCCAGAGGAAAGAAGTCATGCAAATCCTACATCTCAACAGTGAGCAATCATCTCTTCCTGTAGTATCCTCCCAGCACTCACATATAACTCACGTGTGGGCTACTGGGAACAAGGAACGGCCAAGAGGTGTCCCTCAAATTGTCTTATAGCCTCCTCTGTACACATGACCCAACACATGGACAGTGAGTGGGTGAGCAACATGGATGTTGAGAGGTCCAGAGAGGTGAAACCACAAGCAGAACTACCCATGGAGGCTTAGGAAGAAGATGCAGGCAGCATGTGCCTCAGAGTCCGCCAAGGAGCAGGTCTCAGGCCCCTCTTGTTGTCAGAAAGTCTTTCTCTGTGTGACAAATTATACCAGGCAAGCACACAGTGAGAATCCTGAAGCTGACACCAATTCTACTGTCCAGGAAAGCAGGTAGTAGCTTCTAATCCAGAGGCCACCCAACACACCCCACAGTGTATACATGACCTACCCATAGTGAGCACCAGCTTGACTTCATCACAGTTATGACTGTACTTGCCGTAAAGGGCTCTTCAGGAGAGCGTATCCAGAGTCTATCCAGATGCCACTCCTGCCCACCACGGTATGTCCAGGAAGTACCTGCCTGCCACCAAAGCCACCCACCGTCACAGACCAGGACCTTTCTCTTCCCTCCCACCTTGCCCTGGGATAAATGCAATAGTCTTAGTTTGTAAACAAACTCACTGGAGTAAAAGATGCCAAGGTCTTTCCTAACATAGTCCAAAGGCTGAAATAAACAGCCTCCGTGAGTTCTGGAATGGAAGGAGCAGTGTGTGCTGACTGGCAACACCAGTGTTTGTGGGGTGCTATAGTTACCTGGAGACAGGTAGAAAAGACAGAAGCTGCCAGCAGTGACACTGAGGTCCTGAGAAGCGACTTTCCTTCCACTCACAGCTTTCAAATGCTGCACCAAGGAAGGGCTACCACCACTCAGAGTGCAGGAGCCATGACCTTCCCCAGGCCCAGGCAAAAAAAAAAAAAAGCCTTGGAGTAGCCCTTCTCATTCTGAAACTGCATGAGAAGCATCCGCGTCCTATGCAGACACTCTGCTTGCTTCTGTAGCCTGCCTGCACTTCTTCAGCTGAGGGAAGCTCCCTGTAGCATCCTGATAGCATCCGATGAATAAGTGCCTCTAGACTGGGGCCTTATGAACACATGGCACCTTGAGTGGTGAAGATAAGCCTGAAGATTTATCTGCACATGGAGGCAACAGCCCTTCCAATGGTCACATGTTCCATGCACTTAAGTACCGATGTGGAGGTGCTTTGAAACAGACAGATGCTATCTCCACTTGGCAACACAGGAGCATGCAGTTGTCACAATGGTGAGTGTCTTTTATACTCCCAGCCCCAGAAAAGAGTGAGTAGGCAGAGGACACTCTGAGAGACCTGGAGTCTCTGGGTGGGGTTCTGGGGACGGCCATTTTTGTTTGAGAGTTAAGAAAGACCTTGAACTTGCTCGCTGCATGCTGTGATCTTTCTAAAGCATTTTCATCACCAGAGAGCAGTCCTGGGAAGCCTTTGGGGGCAGCGGATGTCCCAGGAAACAATGTTCATGACTCTAACCTACCACTTATGCCCCTGGACCCCATCTTGGCTTTCTCCAGTGTCCTAGCCTGAAGGCTCTATGAGTGTTGCCATATTCATCCCCTGCTTCGGAATCCTCTGCATTCTCCTTAAGGAGATCTCTGTTACTCGGGACCCTCCTTCCACTTCTATCTCCTCCTGAAGACATTTCTCCCTTTTCCCTTTTCCCTTTTCTTGCACAGATGGTTTCTGGAACAAGGAGCCCCATAGGAATGGGTGTGGTCAGGTGGCAGTTTCTCCTCTTTGGGGTCAAGTCCCACCAAAGGAAGTTCATGGCTGCTTGAGTTACCCATTAGTCTTATGTCACAGACATCACAAGTATTCCACCTAACTATAAAACTGTATATAATAAACCAGTTTTCACTGCCTTTCGCAAGTGCCTAGGATGCCCAACCCATTACAGATGCAGTACGTAGCTAGTAGGTGAGTCCCAAATCCATGTAGCACCACGAAATCCAAGTCTACTGGGACCTGTCCATGGAAACCATTTCACAAATCAACAGATCCAGGGTAAATTCTGGGCTCCACTCCTGTGTTTCAAGTGAGTGGAGAGTCAGCCTTAGTGATTGGCAACTCAGAGCATCTTAGGGAAATCCACACGAACTGGAGACTAATTCCTTACTTCAGAAGCAGACACATGAAATGGCCGGAGAATTTTCTCACAGTAAACTAATTCAACAAGAAGCTGAGGGGACAGCACGGTGCTTAGAAGACAATTTCCACATAAAGTTGCCCCTTCCTTGTTCCAATGGTCTCTGCTGGTGCTCACCCTGTGCAGTGCTGAGAGGTAGGAGATAAGCCCAGAAGGTTTCCTGAAATAGCACATCCAGTGGATTGAGACCATGAAGACTCAGCCCACCTTGCTGGACCTATGTGCTGTGCTTCCCTCTGGCTCTGCCTATTTCTAGTCTGGGCAACACCAGTGAACAGACCCAACTCCACTCCCTGCAGGGCAATGGCTGGTGACCTCTGCGGTGTCAGTAATAGGCCGACATTTCCTTCTATCCCAGGAGGGAACCACTAGTGAAGTGAGGACTTGGTGCAGCCCAGGATTAAGAAAAGAGCTGGCCCCAAACCTTGAACTGGGCTAGACATGTGGTCCTTCCCATTTCACCCAGATGTCAGCAGGCTGGTGTACTCTTCAGGATGAGTGACAGGGCCTCGTATCTGTGCCACACCTTCAGTTCCTTCCGCAAGTGTCAGGGATGATGGTGACCCTTTCCCTCCCATCATACTCTAACAGTACATGCCCCAGACTTTCTGGGAGTTAAAACAAAAGCTGAGGAAGTTGGCCTCCTGAGTCATATGCAGACAGAGCCATAGTAACCTAACTAGTAGGTCGTCCACACTGTGTCCAAGAGGACAGGGCATGAAAACCTGAAGCTTAATGACAGATGACATGATGCCATGCCTCTTGTGCCCCTTCCTCAGCCCTCCTCCTCTGACATTCCCAGAGACATTCAACAGAGTTCTCTTTACAGTAGTGGTTCTCAACCTTCCTAATGCTGCAACCCTTTAAGACAGTTCATCATGTTGTGGGGACCCCCACCCATAAATTATTTTTGTTGCTGCCTCATGACTGTGATTCTGCTACTGTAATGAATCTTAATGTAAATATCTATGTTTTCTGATGGTCTTAGGCGACCCCTTGAGCCAAGGGGTCGAGACCCACAGATTGAGAACCACTGCTTTACAGACTCGCTGTGAACTTAACTGCAGGGTTGAGGCAGCCTTCCCTCAGCAAGCAGCTCAGGGAGGGCAACTTCTCCTGTGCTAAAAATAAAATGAGTTCTCAGCCTTGCAATTTTTTAAAATTGTGTTTCTTCCCAAGTGGAACACTAGTGTTTTATCATTTAAACTGTTACCACAGTACCAAAACAAAAAGACATGTCCTATGTCTGCAGCAGAAGATTCATGCAAGGAAGACTGGCTGGGTTGGGCACTAAGGTCAAGCTCATTTCCCCTCTGTTTCTCAGAAGCTAAGATGTGACTCACAATCTCCACTTTCAGAAAGTCCAAGCCTGGGAGAACCTGTCACACCATCCAGGCAGGCATGGACGTTATCGTTATGTTATGGTATGTATGTATTTAAGCCACGGTAGAAAGTAAGGAGGCATGGACGTTGTCTTGTCAACATTCTTCGCTGTGTGGTCACCATAAGTCTCTCCCTGGTAGTTCCTTTAGGATAAGAGACGCCCATGCAGCATCATGTGTGTCTTAATCCACATGCCCCATCCATGAGTAGAACTAAAGGCCTGTGTGGACTCATATATCACGGCCCTGATCTTCTGTGTGGCTGTCTGGAGACCTAGGGTAACCAGGACAGGAAGAGACTTCCGTAATGGAGCTCCCATAGCAATTGTTATGTGGAAGCTTCCTGTAAATCAACTGCACCCTAGAGGGAGGCTCTCTATGACTCAGGAGGTTCAAGTTGGAGGCACCTTAAGACATAGGAAGTGAACTGTTCAGCAAGTCCCTGAACCTACCTGATGCACAAGGCCATTCCCTCCCGCAAGGTTCTGTCAACTGTAAAGACTTCTGAGGAGACTCACACCAGTTCGGCTGCCTAGAGAGACTCCTAGACCTGTCCAGCTATCTGCAAGCCACACAGAGTTATCACCCTGGCTGAGGTGGGCCTCTGGTGAGGCAGCTGTCTTGAAGCTGCGCCTGCTCCTGTCAGCAACCTTCACCCCTACTCCTGCAAATAAACCCAGTAAACTAATTTGCTCACCCAGTTGGATTTTAGAGATAGACTTAGTCTATTCTATTGCTAATTCTCTTTCTGGGGTGAATACAAGTTTACTGACATCTCCCCAGACATAGTGTCACACAAGTCAGGCTTGGAAGTTGGTCTGGTTACTGAGTCCTGGGATGAGGAGACCTCCCCAAAGAAAAGTTATTGTCTTCCTAAAAACAGCCCGTTATTGAGCATCTGTGTTTGGGACTTGCCATGTGCCGGAGTACACGCTCCCCAAAGACGCGTTCTACTCCTGTCCCTGAAACCTAGGGTGTGACTTTTTTCGGAGATTGAAATCTGTGCCTGGTGGCTTTGTAAGGAAGACACAGGAACACAGCCACATAGGGAGCATGCTGTGTGACAGAGGGGCAGAGAGAGCTGAGGAGTCCTGGGGCTACAGACAATTTCAGAAGACAGTGGAAGGAGCTTCTCCACAGGTCCAGGACACCTTTCTTCCATTACTTGGCTTCAGAAACAAGCAATGTGAGGTAGGGCTGCACTGGGTTGTTTGTTTCATTGCTGGAGGGTGGGATGGGGGTCAGCTTTCCTTCGGGCACCAGCTACCCAGCCTGGCACATCCTGCTTTTCCATCACTCCCAGTTCCTAAAACAACAGGCATATGTCCTGGAGAGGAGGAGCCATCTTTAGCATCCGAGGCTTCAGCTGGATGAGCAGGAGCCATACCCAATGATGGTGTCTGCACAACGTGCGCCCTGAAATCCGCGGGGTGCACCATTTCCCCACTTTGTGAAGGATCCTCCTTGCTTTGAGAAGAAGAACTTGGATGCCCTCCACTTTCACCCTTCCCGTGTCCCACGTGAAATTGTAGAGGTTGAAAGCTGCTTACTCAGAAGCCCGACCAACAGGCAGAGGGTGGCCTTGTCATGTGCCCCCTCCACCCTATCCTACCTCCCACATAAGCGCCATTGTGGCCTCCCTCTGTCTAATTGGGCTCAGTCAGGAGCAGGGTCCTGGCTCATTCCCTGCTTCCTGGATAACACAGCTGATGACTCAGCACCCGCCCTGTGTGCGGACATGGGAGTTCTGAAGACACAGCCGCCCCCTTTCAGCCACTAGGGTTAGATGGAGTGCCAGAAGGGCGGCAGGGTCAGGATGAGATGGCCAGGGGACAGGGCCGAGAGCCAAGCATGTTGTCTGGGCAGCGAGACTGTCCACATCCCCATCCATCTTCATTCCTGCAACTGGGCTCTGGATTTGCAAAGGAAGTGTTGCTAAGACACACGGGCAAATCAAGGCAAATTTGAGGCCTGGTCACTCCGGCAGTGGGTCCATTGTTCTTGGTGCCCTAACTGGTGATCTGAGAGCCATAAAACTGCGGGCAGTTGAAAGGCCCGGGAAATTGAAAGGGGAATAGCTTCTGTGAGCCGCTGTAACTTTCACCCTCCCGTGAACCGCAGTTTATGGAAAGACCCGATGACAGCCTCTTGTTCAACCTCCAGAGGAGGAGAGCCAAAGAGAAGGCGGAATCAGGGCTGAAGAGAGTTAATGAGCCTTTGCACATTGTCCTGTTTCCTTTGTTGCTTAAAAAAAAAATCTGGATGACAAGAAGAAGTGAGCAGAGGGTGTGCAGCAGCGTTGGTATCAGGCCGTAAATCCTACAAAACATTAACTTCATTACATGGTAATTACTGTCCGCAATGTCGGCCTTTCCATCTCCCCATCCCTCACCCTCCAGTAGGAGTCAGCACTTCTGCAGCTGGCCTGGGTGACACCCTGGAGAAGACCTCAGTTAATAAGAGATTAGTGGACTAAAGCTTCCTCTGTAGGGGTGAAGAGTGGGGAGACACACCAGAGGCACCTGGCCCGTGACATCACCCCTGTGAATGCATACAGGAAAAACAGGAGGATAGTACCCATGTGTGTATTTTTCAGTTCCAGCTACAGCCATGCATGGGGGATGGCCTTGTACAACTTCCAGACTTGAAGAATTGTGATTTCTTCTTACCTGGATTCTGTAAGACAAGTTTCCAGAAGCCACATTTGGGCTTTGCTCTGTTCCTGTGATAGGAGTTGTTTAAAGTTGTCATGCTGAAGACAAGTACTCCCTCTGCAGGGAGCTCCTGGCCTGCTTTGGCTCTGCTGGCCAACTTGAGAGTGGGAAAGGCAATGCCCATGAATGTGCACAGGGGGCTTTCCTGGGAAGAGCTGTGCTCTATGCGGAGGGAAGGGTGTTGAGGAAGGGGAAAGCTTGCTATGGCAAAGGGGAGCTCCTGGGGACAGGATAGATGTGTCTGACCTGGGGTTTAATCCCTAAAGCAAATTAGTTTTCAACTATTAACCCACAACACGGCATGTTTTCAGACACTCAGTTGAGGCTGGGCATTTTTTGACAGTATAAGCTCTACTGTAAGTCAGAACCACACACATGTCTGTAGTGACAGGAAATATGGCCTCCTTTCTTCTCAAAACAAACAAAGTGGCCCCTTTCCTATCAGCTAAACACTCCTTTTGCCAGAAGTCTGAGAGGAAAACAGAGTGATGTTGTCTAACCTGGGAATGTGGGTGCTTGGATCATCCCTTCTGTGATGCCCTCCTTGCCTTCTTCAGTTAGCACACGGGAATAACCAACCAAAAGCGTAGATCTCAAACGTTTGAAAGACTGTTTTGGCCTCAGTCTGTGTGCAGTGGGGCTGGGCCTGGACCCCTGGATGCTTGAAGATAGAATTCACAGAGAATCTAAGGGATTTTCTGAGAGAGTAGGCTGTGTTCTATGTCCTTGGGTCAAGATGGTCTGGGAGGAGGTTTGCAGTAGACTTCAGAGAAGCCTAGGCCACAAAGGACACAGGGAACCTCTGCCTCCCACTGTAGATGTAACCAACCGTCTTATTAAATAAGAAACACAGAGCCGATTCAGAGATGAAAGCCAAGAGGTCAGAGCGATAGCTAAGAGCTGAGATTAAAAACCTTACCCTTCCTGCCACTGCTGTCTTACCTCTCCGCAAGAGACCTCTCAGAAAAAGAGAGCTACTTCTATTGGTGAAATTATTAAGACCACTCCACGTAGATAAAAGATTTATTTAATGGCATAACTTACAAATTAAGGGATAGGTAGGTCGCGGGGTCTGGGGAAGGTGTATCACAGTCCAGCGGTGTTCTCTGGAGCTCTGCTTGGTCCACCTCTCCAGTCCAGGGTCCTGCAACAGAGAGAGCGCCCGCCAATCCAGATCTCGGGTCCCCAGGCGCCTCCTTTCGCCCCGCCTTGTAGGCGTGACAGTTGCCGAAGTCTCAATGGGGGTTGGAACTTCCAGATCAAAGCTGGAATGGCTACCCACTACATCTCCCCCTTTTTGTCTAAATAAGAAAGTTCTAACCTAATACAAGACTATATACAAAGGAATGGTTATCAAATATAGTCCAGGAATAATGAGGGATAATGACCTAGATAAGATGGAACTACAACCAATGCAAACAATATCAAGCAAGAAACACATACTATAATCCAGAGAAGTATAGAGCATAGGTAAATGGCATGTTACAAAGATCATTCCAAAAGGTGTCCTATCCTAAAGAACCTGAATCTAATACTTAATATATTTTATCTACTAAGTTGTAACTATAACTGCTAGTCTTCAATCCCATCAAAGACCTGAGAAGGAATATAATGGTACCTGAGAAATGGTAGATGGATGCAAGCAACTTTCGGGAATCTTGCGAGAGTAGACCGAGACAGCTGGCAGCCTGGACAGTCACCTAATGTTTCTCAGCATTGTTGGTGCATTCAAATTGGCTACAGGCCTAAAATATCTGACAGACCATTTTTAGAAGCAGGAATTCTGAAAGACCATCTTACCCTGTCTTGGCAGAGTACAGTGGTCGCTTTCCTTGTGTCCCGCTTGTCCAGAAAGGATAGCATTGCATTTGTACTGTCATCCGTCGAGGCAAGGGCAGTTCTTTGCCCAGTAGGCCATTTTGTGCCAAGAAGACAAACTTCCAAATGGAAATGTCTTAGAAGCCCAACATTCTCTCGGGATCAAATTGGTGCAGCCAGGAGCAATTGTGTCTCACATCAACAGAATTCTAAGTTATTTAAATGCCATATTCTCTAGGTCTATGAAGTGTTTGAAGATTACCTGTCCATCTGACCTATGTATCTGTAAATCTGGATAACCTAACTAACATAACTATAGAGATGACAAGCATAGGTGACTATAAATCTATAAGTCTTATCTATCGAAATAACCTAAGGACTAAGGCTTCACGTAAACAAGGTAAACAGTCTATAAGCAAGTGTATGGTAAAGAACGATGACTTCAAAATTGTGACAATACACAAGATGTTATAACAGAGGTAGGAGTATATAGTGCGATATGCAATATGACAATAATCTTAAATATATATCAATATTTATAACAGAGGTAGGAGTATGTAGTGTGATATGCAATATGACAATAATCTTAAATATATATCAATATACCGAATATCCTAAACAGAAGTAGAACATACATAAAGTATGACAGATATAAATTTACATTTGTATCAATATACAAACATTTCAAATAAGAGTAGAAATATATGTACATTATAACAAATATAGTTCTGTATTTGTATCAATATACAAATTATCTTAAACAGGAATATAAAAATAGTTTACATTTGTATCAACATATAAGAATCCATAACAGTGCAAATTACAGTGCAAATTATTTAAGGCTTCTATTTTACTAAATTTGTTTACTAGTATACATAATAATCTACCATAATATCTTATACCTATCCATTCCATTTCTTCTTTTCATTTTTTTTTTAGAATACTGAGTTTAATATTTCCTTCCACCCCCAACCCTATAACCATCATCCATAACCCTGAGAATTATGAAACCTAAGGGAGAAGGGGCGTTGTTTTCTTAGAATTACTTCCTGCTGTTTAGGGGGTGATGTTATCTCTGTTGGGTACTGTGAGAAAGCTCAGATAGTTAAATCTCAGTTAGACTAACTGTAGGTTCTGCAGCAAGTCTTAGAGTAATGGGTAAGATTGTCTGAAATTCTGGTAAGAAGTGTAGTATGATGATGATTACCATGGCATCATTCTGGATTGGGTAGAGTTGTTGTTGGGGCCCCATCTTCCTTCTGGAGACTTCTGAGATTGCTATTAGAAAAACTTATTTGTTATCAAAATGGAAGGTTTAGATTTAAAGAGGACATAGCATGTAAGAAAGGATTCTGAGAAATCAAGAGTAAGCATGGAGAGAGTTAGAATCTAGAAGACAATGGTCCCTTTTTATTGGTTTCCTTCTGTCCCACACCAGAGGGCTCTTCAGATATGGGACTGAAGAATCTCTCAAACTTCCTTTTAGCAATATGCTTGGGTTTAGAGAAGGAGTGAGCCAATTCCATCTCCAAAGTCAGCTTGGCTTTTAATTGAATTGGAACCACCACTTTTCTAGATTGATAGAGAGATAGATATTAGACAGTGAGATTTTACCGTGTGTAGATTGGTACCAATAGATTCTTTCTTTCTGCTGTAAACATCTGGATATCCAAGGCCTTATGACTTCTGTAAGATGGGTATTTCCATTACCCTGGAAAGACAAAAACAGAACCCTACCCCAACCTTAGAGCGCCCGCCGATCCAGATCTCGGGTCCCCAGGCGCCTCCTTTCGCCCCGCCTTGTAGGCGTGACAGTTGCCGAAGTCTCAATGGGGGTTGGAACTTCCAGATCAAAGCTGGAATGGCTACCCACTACATACTTCCTGTCTGTTTGTCTTTATATAGACTTCCTGTTCTGCCTTCTCATTGGTTGTAAACCCAACCACATGACTGCCTTGTCACTGCCTGTCTGTACAGACCTCCAGGTCTTCTACAGTTGGTATTGAGATTAAAGGTGTGTGTCTCCAATACTGGCTGTATCCTTGAACACACAGAGATCTACCTAGTTCTGCCTACCACAAGTGCTGGGATTAAAGGCGTGCGCCACGCATGCCCTTCTCTGCTATGGCTTGCTATTAGCTCTGACCCCCAGACAACTTTATTTATTAACAAACAAATAAAATCACATTTCAGTACAAATGAGATATCACCATATCCCACTTGCTCCCACCTCCACAGCTCCTGAGAGTCCTGTTGTGTTGGTGCCCTCGCACACACAGCAGGCAGTGAAGTGCTGGAGATGGTTCTGATTCCCAAGTGCCTTTGCGGTCTGGACAGCAAGAGCAGGCAGCACTCCTTGGAGAATGTGAAGGAAGTATGACAGTGACCACTTGGAGAAGACAAGGGTCAAAGGTGAGAATTGTCACACACACTGGGCACACTGCCCTGATCTTGTGCATGCTTCCAATTCAAAGGTCTGTTCTTTCACTAATTTAATAGGTGTCTACGCTGCACCCCAGAGAGCCCATGGCCTGATCGGTTGCAGTGAAAAGAGATTAGAGAAGAAAAACTTGTTTCCTGTTTAGAGAGGAAAGATAAGCCAAGCAGGACAGATGTTTAATTTGCTTACTTTTTTAATCTTTATTTTTATTTTTAACTTAAGCTTTAAAGAGAAATTTTCAAATTTGTTCAGATCAGAAACTGTAAAATTTCCTTTGTGCTTTTCCATTCCAGTCCTGGGTGACAAGCCTTGTTCTTTCCACAGGTTCCTGAGTTTTTGCTAAATGTTTAGAAAATGAATGAACACATTAATGAATGACTTAGCTTTATCGTGTGAGAAAAAAGTGCATTTATGAAAATGAGCAAAGCAATTAGTCTCAACACACTGTGGCTGTGTCCCCATTACGAAGACTGGATTGCAATAAAACCATCTGCGGTCCATCCAATTGCCTATTTTAACCACTGATTGGTTTGCCTTAAATCCACTGATTGCTTTTCAAATGACTGTGTTTTTTATTCCACCAGAATTCGTTTTAACTTTATGTGGATCGACAGCTCATTTACTTCTCCAGGCAGGCCTGGCATCAAATTTCCAATCTTGCTTGACTGCATGAGACCCACTCAGGACAGGAATCCACCTTGATGGCCACAGTTCTGCATGGGACAGGACCGTGTACATCTGTCCCACAGCCTGGCAGGTGTCCTTGCTTCTCTTGGACATGGAAGACCAAGAAATAACCAAGCAACCTTGTGATTCCCTGAGCTTTGAAACATGGGAGGCAGCCTTCTGATTTATTTCCAAGGTTTCCTGACACTGGAATGTTTAGAAAAGGGTCAATGAGAAGGACAGCAATGCCCTACTCATTTCTGAATCTGAGACACTGTTCTCACTGGGATTCTCATTCAAAGTGGCTTATAAAAGTATGGATGAAGAGGAACTTGGGCAGGAGAATGTCCCATTAGTATCAGTTGGTCTAGACCTTGGGCTTCTGAAGTATGTAGTGGCTGACCTGGAGGACTCTCCACCCAAAGCTGGACATGGGGATCAATTTGCAGTTGCCCATACACATCTCAGTTGGACCTGTACTGTCTCTCATCCCAGCATCTGGGGTCTGTGAGTTCAGATGTGATTTAGTCATTAAGGGACACATCAAGGAAAGAGACATCATCTTTCGACTCTCTCTGGCAGATCTCTGACTCTGTTCCTCCACCATATCCTGTCCTCTAAACTCTCCCAATGAGAAAGCAGTGAATTCACAAATCAGTAGTAAAATGCTGATGCCTTAAACAATTGCATTCAAACTTACTACAAAGTGCACAGACTGAATAAACCCGGTCTCATCCAACACTGTACACTCAACTCACTACAAACTGGTTGGGCTGACCACTCAGAGCCTCACCTGAGATGACCTGCTTTCCTAAACTGAGCTACCATTGACCACGTGACCACCTGATGGATGAATGTTGTGCACATGCTGAAGTAGTCTTTCTGAATGTCTAACAAGACTTGCCATCCAAAGCATTATTTTACTGTTGCACTAAGTTATAACACATAGTGACAAACTTATATTTCATAATTTTAAGCATAATCACAGTTCATAATTCATCACCTTGTACCTGTCTACATATCATAAGATGCAATATGCACATTGATCAGAGAACTGCAGTTCAAATCATGAAAAATATGTGCATCCATTTAGCAAATTTCTTAACATTTATTAGGCACTTTCTATTGAGGATGTGCACACTCACACATACATTTGTGGAAGTCAGTTTCTCCATACAAGCACACTTAGCATGCAGAGTGACCCTAAGGTTTCAGGGAAAGTACAGTGTTCTATGTTCCTTCAGTTTTGTGGGTATTCAGTGTTCAGAATGCAGAAGAAAAAGCTATCAGTCTGTGATCTGAGAGATTGGAGTTCCATTCAGCCCTGATGAGAATGTATGTGTGTACATGTGTATAGGGGGTGCTATAGGGTTCTATGTGTGCATTACATATGTCTGTGAATTTGGAGGTGTACTTATGCATGCACACATGCATGTGTACGGGAGTGCTATATGTAAGTGTGTACATGTGGGGGTGCTTGTGATCTTACATGCATGTATGTGAGATCAGAAAAGCACAAGCAGGCAAGAAAACAGGGGGAGATGCCCAATGGAGGCACAGACACTGGGCCTCCAGCAGAAGTCACTCAGAGTGACACCGTTTGCCTGTAACCAAAGGTCCTGCACGCGAAAAGCCAGCAGTGTCAAATCCCAGATTTAACATGTGAATGAATAACAAGATCAACCACCCAGTTCCACCCCCACCAGGCCCTGATTGCAGTGGGGCCAACTGCTTCCTAACCTGTACATCCCCACAGGACCTGCACTGGCCAGAACCTGGTAAACAGTCACTGGATGAATGAACAACATACAGGAGACCTCATGCCCTGAGTCAGTCCCTCCCCTGTGGATGCCAGTCCTGGAGATGAGAGACTGTGGGCCCCGGTTCCCTGTCCTTGGACTGGAACTAGAATCAGCCAGGAGCTGGAAACTCTTCCAAATAGCCGTGAGCAAGTTCTTCTTTGGAAATGAACCTTGTTCTCCGACTCAGAAATTTCTTCCAACTTCCCCTTCCTTCAAATCTCAAAAATGGGAAGTGGAGAGATACCTGGCTTCCTGCCACCAAGCTTGGTGGCACAGTTTGTTCCCTCATGCATTTTAGGAGTCCCACTGTGTTCTAAAGGTGCCTATGATACCCCTGACCACCCTTTGACCCTTAATGGCTTCTATACTGTGTGCACAATCCTGTCTCCATCTGTAAGGATGTGTCCCTGCAGAACAGTGGTGTGGCCAGGGCAGGGTGTGCAGCCATTGCCAATGTTAGATTCATTAATTAGAACACTCTGCAGAAGCTCCCCAAGTCCTGTCCCTGACCAATCAACTAAATGTCTCCATCAAAGTCTGACAGGAACGTAGACACACATTCTTAAAAGACAGAAATGTCAATTATGAAGTTCTCTGTAATAGCCCCGGGTAGCCAAGCATCAGGCAGCACAGTGATGCATGATGCAAGATCATAGTGGAATACTACGCAGCAGTGAAAACAATGAGCAAGCTATGTCTATAAACAACATTGCAGAAGCCTGGCATCACACTAGCTACAATCAAAAGCAGGCAGTCCTGATCTTGATTCAGCATATTGAGTGAGTTTGGGCTGGAAGGGGGGTTTCATGGCCACAGGTGACCCAGGAGGTGGCCCAGGAAGGCAGTTTCGTGTCTGTCATGGTCTTCATCACTCTATTCGATCTTTTTAGATGTGTACAGTTCTATATACTCCAGGTGCGGGTTGAGTCTGTGTGTGAATTGTATCTCCTCCAGGAAAGGGAGCCTATGTGCTTATACTGCCCACAGGAAGTGAAGATGAGTTCTTATACTACACACAGGAAGGGAGGAAAAGGCAGAGCCCATACTCACTCAGGCCCCCCTCACACACACCCATTTGTTGATTCTGCTTTCTGTTTCACTGCCAAAAAATCCTCATCGCTGCTCAAGCCTGTGGATGTCCGCAGTGTGACCTCTGGACACTCGTGTGAGTAAATGACCTAGGAAAAGAGCAGCTGGCTATGGTGGCCTCCAGGACCTTCTCTTAATCCAGCACCCCTCCTCAGGCTGATCCAAACAGACATATGGGGTTTGAAGTGCAGAATTCATTGCCCTTTAAACACAAGGGCCCACGGTGGCTTAACTGATGGATTTTCAAGTTAATTTTCTTAACACGGACGTAAAATGGTGTTGAGCATGTAGCTTTTAACGTCTGTTATTAGTGAAATTCAATAAATTTAAAACGTCTCCACGTTTATTAAATCACCACATCATGCGTTTCCAGGAATCACACTTCTTCTGAGCTCTGCATTAAATGAGAGGTGTTAAGTTTTGTTTTGTTTTTGGCAAGTGTGAGGGAATTTCTTAGCCTGTTTTCAGTTGCACCAACCAATAAAAACATTTTTCTTCCTAGTACAAAAAGCACTTTTGAGGACTTCTAACACAATTAGCTGGTGCTAAAATCCTGACTTGGCACACAAAGGCCATCTAACTCAGAGCAGAACCCAGGCTGACATAGACACTGTTGGCGCTAAGTCCATCGTCTGTGGCTGACCATGACGTCACATACATGATCAGTGGGGTCTCTGCACACACGTGTGTGCAGGCCACACTGCACTTACCTGCTCACCAAGTCACGGCTGCACAGAGTTGGTGACACTTTCCAATGGCACTTCAAGTAGCTGCATCAGAGTCAGACCTGTCTATGTCTCGTAAGATTTAAAATTTTCATTTTGTCGTAACTCAAGTCTCCAGTTCTTATTTTGGAAACTAAGATGGAGTTCTCAATGTCTATTGCCATCAAACTGTCCGAAAGGAAAAGGTAAAATCCAGGCTCGTTGACCAAAGCTTGGCTTTCTGACAATAGGTTTCCATACGTTTATAAGATCTTGACATTTAGATGAGTGAGCAATGTAGAACATCCACAGATGAGGGCCCTGGTTGTGACTGTTCACACTCAGGTTTTCCCAATCTTTGTCTTCCTGGGCCGTATAATCAGAAAACACCACCAATCTCATTCCCTGACATCCAGCATGTCTAACAACTGTGGCTACCCTGGCTTTGGTGATGTGGACTTCAGACAAACACTGGACAGGACTCAAGAAGCAACTTAGGAAGGGAGAAGCAGCTACTGGGGTGAGGGGTGAGGTTTCTGGAGGGTCAGGTGGAGTCCTCTGATCTTTCCCTTTATCAAAACACTTTTCAAAACTAAGTTCTCGCATACGCCCACCCCTCCTCTTACTTTTCTCACCAGTTACCCTCCTGTCACTTCCTTCTGTCCACCCCCAGACAGTTTTGTGTGTCCAGGAACTGCAAACAAGAGAAGGACCGTATTTGTCTCCCTAATGATGGCAAGAAAACATTGCAATGATGATCATCATATTTAGTGAACCAATACAAGACTAACATTGCCTCTAACATGGATCCACTCCATCTGGTCAGTTCCTTAGGAAGGGGACTGTCCTCACCTCTCATTTCCAGCAAGGCAGAGGGAGCACCATTCCAAGGAGCACCTCAGCAGGGACAGAGCCCCCTTGGACTGCCAGTCACCTCTGAGTGGGAAGCCCATGGGCAGGGCTGGGGTCTTCTTTTTGAGAACTCCAAGGTTGTCTTGCATAGGTGAGTGTGTGGGTGCCTACCACAGAGCTATGATGCTGAGTACACATTCTAGGGGTGAAGCACTTCCTAAGAGGTGGAGAGCAATATCAGATTTCCACTCTGGTGACTCTGTGTGACATATGGCAGCATCATCCACTGCTGCAGTGAGTGTGTTCTGGGTGGTCTTCGTACCATGCTGATATCCCACCAGAGGACCTGTAGCTGGAGTTTTCCTGCCTGGCCCAGACCATCCCACAGCAAGGACCCTCTTGGGAAAACACTTGGTGCCATGGGATCATTTTCAGTAGGAATCTGAATACCTTTAAAGCATCACATGTCTGTCACCTGACTGGATCCAAACTCTGACACAGGGATGTCTCACCACCAACACTCTGTTCTGTAGACAGAGAGATGGAGGAGCAGAATTGGTACCCAGTCCAAGTTTCCATGTGCTGCAATGCAGTGCAGAACTCAAGATGCCTTCTTAACTTGGGTACTCTGCTGCTCCCAGAAGAAGAGGCCGGCAGTGCAGCAGAGGCATAGGGTGGAGCCCACCCAAGGTCCCCAGGAACTAGAAAGCAGATTCACATTAGTAGTGTAGGAACTAAGAGAAGCCCAGCCCAGGTCAAAGCCTGCTGTAGGGTACAGAGGGTGGATCCTATTCCCTTAACTGAATCCTCTTTAGCTGCCTCTGAGATGTGACCCTTACTTTGTATTCTTTGTCCTTTAAACAGAGCATATGCTAGATTCAGAGAAAACAATGTTCCCTGATCCTCAGAAATGGGAACTTTCAGGATGTAGCATCTGAAATATTGACTCTGGGCTTCCTGTCAGAGGAACCACCCAGCACAGACATCTAGCCACAGTAAGTGGAGAGGGCTGCACAGATTTATTACAAAGTTCTGTCCTTAACAGGAAACCTCACGATATCCAGTGAGCAAGTGTGTGTGCAGATGATGTCCCCAGAGTAGACAAGCTGTGAACATATCCTCAAGGTGCTATGAAAGGTCTGGGTCAGGTTCTGAAGAGACTAAGAAGTTCTCTTCTTCTTGATACTATAAGGTTCCCTGAAAGTCCTCCTCTTGCCCTTTGATGGCCTGATCCTAGTGAGATCTCATCTTTTCTGCTCAGGACTCATGAGTACTCAGCATCCTCCTCTGGCTCACAGGAACTTCACCATGGCTTCCAAGGGACTGTCTTGTGTAGTTGAAGTTTTCTCCAGTCCTGCCTGGCCCACAGTCAGGACAAATCTCTCTTACCCGCCAGTCCCACAGACACTTTGACCAAACCGAATAAAGACACAGAGATTTATATTGTTTAAACTGTTTGGCCTAATGGCTCAGGCTTCTTGCTAACTGTTCTTATATCTTAAATTAATCCATTTCTATAAATCTATACCTTGCCATGTGGCTCGTGGCTTACCGGCATCTTCACATGCTGCTTGTCCTGGCGGCTGCTGGCAGTGGCAAGTAGCTCCAACTGTGTGCAACTGCTTGGGGCTACAGTCTTGAATGGCAGGGATTAACTTAATTTAATGTCTATTTTCCTTGACTATTACAAAGAGAAAGAGTATTAGTTATGGAGTGCAATGGTAGTTCTGGAGAAGCCAGCTGAACCTGGCTTCCCTCCTTAGGACAAAACTCTTTTCCTAAGGAGTGCCCTAGCTGGATGATACAGTCTGGACATGCTCTTGGCAGAATCCTTTTGAACTCTTGTGCTTTAAGAACCTGGCTTCAAAGGTCATGCTCTATCCTCTTTGCCCAGTTTTGGTCTGGGATTTGCTTCCACCTGCATCCTACAACCTCATTCTCTGATGAATAAGTACCATCACCTACCTATTCCTTGGTTGCTATGGTTTAGATATAAAGTGGCCACAAAGGCTCATATGTCATGTGTTTACTTCAGCTAGTGGAGTCCCAGCACTGATAAATAAATGAGCTGTTAGGAAATGGAACCTGGCTTCAGAAAGCAGGCCCCTGTCTGTGACTGTGAAGGGTCTCTCTCTCTCTCTTGTCCCCCCAAGACCTACTCCCTCCCCACTCTCCACTCCCTCTCTCCCTCTTCTCATTCTCTCTTTTGACTGCCATGAGATGGTAGTTTTCTCTTGGGTAAGTTACATACTCCCACCATGAGGCTCTGCCGCAACATCATAAATAAGCAAAACAAACAATAGAGTTAAGTACTCCAGGTTGTACTCTTTGAAACTGTGAGCCAAAATAAACACTTCCTCCTTTAATTTTCCATAGTGTTTGTCACAGTGATGGAAAGTTGAATGCCATGCTAGAGCTGGCACCTGTGATCCCCTTGCCAGTGGTGGCACAAGTCCATGTGTGTGTGTGTGTGTGTGTGTGTGTGTGTGTGTGTGTATACTATGGAAGGACCCATTGCTGTGAGATCCACTGTCGATGAACAAGACCAGCCAGAGTTGCTCAAGCAGTTAGCCTTCAGCCAGGCACTGGCTGCCACAGCCTGTCAGACTTTCCAGCCTGGCCATCAAGGAATCTTCCAACGGAAGGATATAGAGGAGTAAAACCTGCCCTGTGTGCATTCTGTGTGAGACACTGTGGCATCCTGCCAAGCCTCTTTTCTCCCAGTACAGCCTTGCTTTAAATAAATAGCCTAGTCTGCAGCCATGATCATTTCAGAGTATTTCTCTTCTCTCTGATTCCAGTCACCAGTGTGTGCACGCAGACCTAGTCAGCTTAATGAGAAAAGCAGACTCAGGCTCCATCACATAACCAAAGCCCAAGGTCTGTGTTCAGATTCCAAGGGTGGAGGCTTTGGCCAACCTCTTGTCAGAGGTGATGAGATAATTAGGGTTCTCACAGAGCTGGGACACATCAGCACACCTAGCCCTGTTATTAAGGGTTGTGAAGGGTTGTCTGTCTCAGCATTAAGATGATGGGATCAGTCAGGCCCACTTGAACCACAGGCTGGTTGCAGGATACCCTGACATAGTCCTTGTCCACTTTTCTGAAGACTGATGAATTCTTTGAGTGCCCCTAGGTATCTGTACTTATATATCTGAATAGCCCCCTGGTTCTGTGCATGTTCTTGCTTGTCCTCACATACGTCTCCATGGCATATTTGCACACAAAGACTTATATATCCTCATATGTAGATGAGTAAAGCTCATTGAAGTCCAGAGTCATCCCAAAGATGACAAAGTAGCTGCCTTTCTCTGTGGTATGGTGGTTTAAATGAGAAATAGGCTCATGTATTTGAACACTTGGTCTCTATTGCTGATGCTGTTTAGGGAGGTTATGAGACTTTAAGGAGGGGAAGCCCTGATGGAGGAAGTACATCACCAAGTGTAACTAGCCATACCCAGCCAGAGATTTCCTGAAAGGACTTGTTGTGTCAGCCTGTCCTTGGCTGAGGTCTGGCCTGTATCTCTGGATGGCTCAGCACAACACCCTGCTTGTTCCCCTTCCAGGAAAGCTCTGGTGAATCAATGGGCTTACAGCCTTGTTCTGCTTCCTGCTCTTTCTCTCTGCTTCCTGTTTGTGGATAAAGATGTGACTGACCAGCTTCCTGTTCCTGCCACCATGCTTCCCTGTCATGAAGACTCTCCCGCTGGAACTATAAACTAGAATAAATCCTTTCTTTCTTAAGTTGTTTCTGGTCATGATACTTTGTCACAGCACCAGACAAGTAACTAAGATGGAAATTGGTATCAGGAATGGGGTGTTAAAGTAAGAACCTACCTGACTGTGTTATATTTTGCAGAAATATGGAACATTTTGAAAGTTTGAACTAAGCAAACCATTGAATTCTGTAAGCAGAACTTAAGGGGAATTTTAGCAGGAGCTTAGACGACAGCAGTGCTGAGAGCAACATGAACAGTGGTGGCCTGGCTCATGAGGTCCTAGGCGCAAGGGGAAATATTACATTTATGACGGAGCTAGGCGCCATTCATGTGATACATTGGCAAATAACCTGCATGAATTAGACCCAACGCCATGAAAATTTGCATGAGGCTAAATTGAAAAGAATTGGGCTAATTACTTTGGTGGAAGGAATCTCAAGGCACTGTAACTTTGATTCTGTGGCATGGTTATTACTGATAACTCTTGTTCAGATCTACAGTGAAAAATATCAACAAGTAGGGCAGAAAAAATACAAAATGTGTGTCTTAGGAAGGAAAAGAATGTTGAGTCAGAGTGAAGCCATACTGAGGAGGCTGTAGTTGTTAAGGAAATTACAGAGCAGCCACCTCCTCTGCACTGGAAGAACAAGAAAGGTGCCAGAACCCACCTAAGGAAGACTCTCACTTGTGAAGAGAGCCTGGGGGGGTGGTCTTGCTTCTGAATATCATATTTTTCAGCATACATGAGCTGATGGTAGTAAGGTCCAAAAGGGCAAGGGTCCACCCATAGCTGGCAGCATAATCTGGCAGTGTCATCCACATGGTACTTGCTTTGGAAGTATGAAACATGGAAGCTTGAGGGGGCTGTGGAGTCTTGCTCCTTTGTTTTGGAGAGCCACTGAGGCCAGGTAATGTGTGGTAGAGTAGAAGTCCCTGCAAGGAGGCTCTGAAAGGTCACTGCATGAAGCTGTGAAGGCTAAAGCCTTTGTGGCATTAGAGATCACAAGATACTGGAGATGTGGGAGTCATTGAGATACCTGCCAAGGCAAGATGCATACAGGGAATGGAACCAGCCCTAGGGAGAGATTAGTGTTATCGGCAGCAAGACTGGAGGAGCAGAGCTTGTACATCCTTTAAAACTGAAGTCCCAGGTACCAGCATAGAGATAGAGAAATTTGTACTTGAGCCACAGATTTTGTCTTACTTTGGTCCAGTATTTCTGAATTACAACCCAACTCCTCCCTTTTGGAATGATAATGCATATTCTGTGTCATTGTATGTTGGAAGTATGCAATTTTCTGTTTGATATTACAGATAGTTCAAGTTAAGAGATTGCCTTGAGTCTCAGTAAAGTCTTTGGACTTTTGAACAGTGTTCAAAAGGACTATGGGCATTTTGAAATTGTACTCAATACATTTTGTATCATGAGATGGCCATGAGCCAATCAGGTACAGGGGTGGTATGTGGTGGTTTATATAAGAAATGTCTCTCACAGGCTTATGTATTCAAACACGTGCTCTGTATTTGGTGACACTGTTTGTGGGAGGTGATGGGGCTTTAGGAGATGGAGACTCGCTGAAGGAAGGATGTCACTGGGGTGGGTTTCAGAGCCCTACAACCTCTACAAGTGTGGTTGATACATTGTACACCCCAATAAACTTATCTGGGGGTCAGAGAACAAAACAACCACTAGATTAGACATAGAGGTCAGGCAGTGGTGGCACACACACCTTTAATCCTAACACTCGGGAGGCAGAGATCTGTCCAGATCTCTATGAGTTCAAGGCCACACTGGAACCAAAGCCAGGCAGTGGTGGCATACACCTTTAATACCAGGACTTGAGATCTTATGTCTTTGCTTGGGAAAGACACACACCTTTAATCCCAGGAAGTAATATGGCAGGGCACAGAAAGTTATATAAGTCATGAGGAAACAGGAACTTGTTCTCTTGAGAATGAGGTTCAGGAACTAGAGCTTTTTAGCAGCAGTTCAGCTGAGATGCCTTACAGGTGAGAACTCAGGCTTTCAGTCTGAGGAAATCAGAATCAGGTTGCCGAGGTGAGGTTGGCTGTGGCTTGTTCTGTTTCTCTGATCTTTCAGCATTCACCCCAATCTACCACTGGGTTTTTGATAACAAGACCTTTTAAGATCCATGTTGTATCCAAGCTTCCTGTTCTTGCTCTCTGTAAGAACTGTGTGTGGATGAAATTTCATCCTGTGTGTGGATGAAAATGTGATCAACCAGCTTCCCGCTTCTGCCACTGTTCTTATTGTGGTGATGTGTCTTCCCTGCCCTGAAAACTCTCTCCCTGCAGACATGTATGCTAAAGTAAAGCCCCTTCTCCATAAATTCTTTCTGACAAGGTGTTTTATCACAGAAACAGAAAAGTAAAAGTAACTAATACTCTAGATCAGGGCTCTGACCTCCAGAGACCCCTTAGTTACTTCTGTTACTTGGAAGCAGGAAGCAGGGAAAGGAGCTATGTGGCCTTGCTGTTTTTGTGTGGATGAGTGCCTGAAACTTCTGGGTCAGTTCTTAATATTTAGGAAATATTTTCAGGGTCCAGGCCCCAGGATACACTTGATGGTTCTTATTCTCTCTGGTTGTCAGATTCTAGGGCTAAGCTACTTGTATCCATGTATCCAAAATTGGAAGACTATTTTGCCTGCATATGACATGACTGACCTTGCCTGGCCTCCTTTCATCTGTGAGATCACATTGAATGCTAACCTCCACCAATGTGCACTCCATGTAAGCCAGTGTTGTGTCTTCCATCCAGAGAGCATCAGAATCAGCTGATGGGCATGGAAAATCCTAATACTGGAAGGTGAACTAGTACATGAATTGGAGACGAACTCCAGATTGAGGCTCTATTGGGACCCTCCAGCTGGATATGTGATGATTGCTCAGGACAGACACTGAGCAATGATGGGAAGGAGTTGAAGGCCACATTCAGCAAAGCCAGTCAAACTCTTCCCCCACTCTCTCATCTGCCCACTCTCTTCCAACCTGTCTGTGACAGGTGAATTCACCCCAAAAGAGATGTGAGTGTAACCTAATTGGCAAAGGGTTCTTTACAGATGTGGTGAAGTGAAGGGTCTGGAAGGGAAGGACTCATCCTCCCTAAGCTGGTGATCCTTAAGTCCAGTTTCAAGTGCCTTCAGATACAGAGGAGAAGCCAAGGAGTTCAAGGTGACACCGCCGCTAGGGTACAAGGAATACCAAGGCCCATGGAGCACCTGCCAGACCTGGGATGAAGCCCAGAAGGAACTTGCCTGGATTTCGAAGTGTTCTGCCTGCCAGGCACACCTTGACTGCAGACTCTGCTTCAGGAGCTGTGGGGAAATGGACTTCCATCGTTTCAAGTTTCTTTTGATCACTTTCTACACCCCAAAGAAACCAACTTACCATCAAACCATTCATTCCCCAACTCTGCCTCTCATGGCCAGTCACTACTATTACGCCCAGTTCGAACACTGTGTCTGGGCTTATGGGCAATTCCACAAGCCGTCTGCTTGCCAGGAAATCTCTTAACTCCATAGACTTTGGGGATCCTCGCTCTTTCTATCTCAGAGCTTGGTTATGTGCTTTATCCAGTAAGTTCTCTATACTCTCAAGAAAAATTTCACATCATTTGTTTCTGGCATGGTGCCAGCACAGAGTAGCAGCTTCATAAACTAGTGAGGTAATGCCTCAAGTTGGAAGCCAACGTGCTGCCTGCTGCTGGGGGAGGTGCCAGCACCTGGACTGTGAAGGTATCCAGTTAGCAGCACCCACTGGGAGGGACATGTGACATGTCTGCTTTGAAGGGTGGAGGGTTTGAGTAGATGAAGGTCAAATGGACAGCCACCTGCCTGAGGTCCCTCTCTCAGCCTGTATCCACAGGAAATCCTATCCCTGTCATAAATTTCAGCATTTACTGTGGACAAATGATGGCCTTATACACCTACTCTATATACCTATATATTCAGAGTCAAATAAAAATTTCCCAGGTAAAAGGGGGATGCAAGTGAGTAAAGATTACAAAGCACAGAACACACAGGGAGTGAGCCTTCGTGTGTCTGGATAATTGTGAGCACAGCGCAGAAAGAGTGGCAGCATTTAACATTTCCATGCCAATCTTCGCCCTTCATCTTAACTCAAGAAGAGTGTGCCTAGAGGTTTTCTGCAAAGTGTAGATACTCATGGAGAACTATGCATCCTATGGGCTGTGTGTGTGTGTGTGTGTGTGTATGTGTGTGTATATGTGTGTGTGTGTATGTCTGTGTTCATGTATGTGTGTATGTGTCTGTGTGTGTACATGCGCGTGTGTGTCTGTGTGTGTATGTCCATTGTGTATGTGTCTGTGTGTACGTATGTGTATGTATCTGTGTGTGTACATGTGCATGTTCTTGAGTGTGTGTGTGTGCGTGTGTGTGTCTACCCTCTGCAGCCTCATCTAATAAGAAAACTAAATGGGAAAACCAGCTATATTAAGCTAATCAGAGCTTCATTGGGGTACCCAGCACAGTGATAATATTGCAGGGCTCCATGCAATTAAATTCCTCAATTATTCTAAGTGTTATTATGCTAATTTAAAAGGCTAGGATTATTAGGAAAATGTATGAAGAATTATGCTCAGTTACAGCATTTTATTTATGTGAGTTCACATTAAATTATTTAAGGTATGGAAATTATGAGTTATCAGGATGTGGCTCCAGCCTGTGCCACCAGGGCAGCTAGTAAATCTGAAGACAAACACGTCTCAGTTCATCTTCCTACAGGGACTAGTGTGCAGTGAGAAGGGCGGCCCCCCTGGCTCACTGAGAGAAGGCTCATTACCTATGCAGCAGGCTGTCCCCAAGCTACCCACGGCACCAGCAAGGCCTCTTGCCCCGCAGAGGAGCATCTGTCTTTCTGTTGATGGACGATCCTTTGCCTGCTCTCGTTAACGTGAAGGGGATCTAAGAATGAGCCAGGGACTTGGCAAGGGGGAAGTGAAGGCATTTCCTGTAAGACTTCACCCCTCTACTCACAGTCTGCAGAGCACTCTGGTTCGCCTGCCCTCTGAGACTTCCACCAATGTGCCACTGCTGTGGGAAAAAAAAAATAAAGCCAAACTTAAGCCAGAACCAGTGGATCTGAATACCTGAGGACTTTCAAGCAGACTTCCTCTGCAGAGACCGTTCCTGCACCCTGGTCCTTGGCTCTTCTGTTTGGTAAAATCCTTCCCACTCAATTCTCCTCCCTCTTCCCTCCCATCCCTTTCACCTCTGCTCTCTCCTCATCTTTATTTCCCATTCCCTCCTTTCTCCTCTTCTCATTTTCGGGTCCCAGAACAATGCTCTCTATTTTATATTTGTCTATTCTATATGTTTTCTTTAATCAGAGATGTTTGCTTTCAATATGTTAAAGAGAGGGGACAATGGCACCCACAGAGCTTCTCTTCACTCTTCAATGTTCCCACCTGTGCCCAATTACCTCAATCTCTACAGCCTGAACTATCTGCACCCACCTACCTCAGTTTCCACAAGATGACCCTCCCACACTCCACCTGCCTCAGTTTCCACAAGATGACCCTCCCACACTCCACCTGCCTCAGTTTCCACAAGATGACCCTCCCACACTCCACCTGCCTCAGTTTCCACCAGATGACCCTCCCACACTCCACCTGCCTCAGACCAGGAGAGACAGACTTCCATCCCTCCCTCCATCCTCCCTCCAGCTCTCCCTTCATCCCTCCCTCCCTCCATCTCTCCCTCCATCCCTCCATCTCTCCCTCCATCCCCCTCCATCTCTCTCCACCCTCTCCCTTCCCTCTCCCTCTACCCCTCCGTCCCTCCCTCTCTCCATCCCTCCCTCCATCCCTCTATCCATCCCTCCCTCCACCCCTCCCTCCATCCCTCTCTCCACCCTCTCCCCTCCCTCCCCCTCCATCCCTCTCTCCACCTCTCTCTCCACCTCTCCCTCCACCCCTCCCTTCACCCCTCCCTCCATCCCTCCCTCCATCTCTCCTTTAGATGGGATAAGAACTGCACTGAACTCCTGAGGCCATTCCCATGGCTCCCAACTCTCCCCTCCTTCCTTTGGATGATGATAAAATCACAGACCACTTAATCTGCCCTGGCATCTGCTTGTGAGAGGACCCCAGTTTATTCTGCATGAGCTGACATGCCAGAGTTCCAAGGATTGTGTAAGTGTCTTCAGTGTCTTCAGGCTCTGATCTCTCTCTTCTGAAGCCCAGTCTTGAATGAGATCCTGTAATTTAGGTCTGATCCAGCCAAAGTCCTGGGACAAATATGTAGGTAGTTATAGATCTCACAGTCCAGATCTCTGATCAGAAAGGACAGGTTCCCAGTGTGTTTTTATCTTTTTGTTGTTGTTGTTCACTTGGTAGCTCATACACATATATACATGTGTGTGTGTGTGTGCGCGCGCGCGCGTGCGTGCATGCGTGCGTGCGTGCGTGTGTGCATGTGCATGTGCGTGTGTGTGTGTGTGTGTGTGTGTGTGTGTGTGTGTGTGTGTGTCCTCATTGCGTTTTGTTTGTCATACTCCAGGTTTTTTGTTTTTGTTTTTATTTGTTTTTTTTTTGCTTTTGTTTCTTTAGATAGGGTTTCATTACAGCCCAGGATGTCTTCAAACACTACATCTCTCCTTGCAGGTGTTGTGACTCTAGGCATGTGCTACCATGCCTGACCTGTTGGAAAATCCTTGGGTTCCTGGATGATTCACAGTTGATTGTGGTGAGGACTCTTTGGAACAGCCGTTAGGTTAGGAATTAGCTTTGCTAGTTTCTCGTTGAGTATTTCCAACCCAATCCCAGTTTCCTTCGCTGTGATTTAAAAAAAAAAAAAAAAAAAAGTGTGACCAAAAACAGCTTGGGAGAAAAAGGGTCATTTGGCTTACAGAGCACAGCCCATCACTGAAGGAACTCAGTACAGGAACTTGAGGCAGAAACCATGAAAGAATGTTGCTGACTCAGTCACTGGTCCATGCTCCCCCAGCTTTCTTTTGCAGCCAGGACTTCCTGCCCAGGGCATGGCACCACCACATTGTACTACTATGTCCTCCTCCTTAATTAACAATCAAGACAATCCCTCACCCATGTGCCCACCAACCTGTCTGAACTGGATCCCTTGAGACTCCCTTCCCAAGTGACTCCAGGCTGTATCAAATTGACTGTTCCAGCCAGCTAGGACAACCTCTGTGTTCGTCAAGGACATTGGTCTTTTGATTTCTGATGCATCCTTTTCTGGATTGGGTGTCAGGTACAGCTGTCCTTGCAGAATGTGTGGGAAGAAGTCTTCTGTCTTTACCTTTCTGGATTGATTTGGGGAAAATAAGTGCAAGTTCCTCCTTAGGTGTTTGGTAGAACCCAATGGCAGGATTTATCGGCAGGAGACTTTTACCTTGTTTCTTGTTAGGGTGTGTGTGTGTGTGTGTGTGTGTGTGTGTGTGTGTGTGTGTTCTGCTGCTGTAAGAGTGAATCTTGGGAAGGTGCAAATGTCTCAGAATCTTCCTCTGGGAAGAGCCCCCACTTTTGGATTTCTGACAGAGGAACTGGATGGATGGCATTGGTTATTTCATCAATGAGTCTGAATGAGATGTAACTCATGCTCACTCCAGCATCCACGGTGTCCTGGTCTGTGCTACGCCTTACTGTGCCTGAAAGCCTTCCTGACCCGGGTCTATGCAGCTGGGCCTGAGAGTGTCTTGACATCCAGAGCTTCAGGAGCCATTGGTGTGCATGCTTAGCAGAGGTGTATTATTTTATATTTAAAGAGCCTGGTTGACTGTGTGTTTCTTTTTAAACACTGACCACAAAGATATTCCACAAGTCCACATGGAATCCCAATCCACATGGTCCACTGCTTTGCTGGCACAGCTTCCTCCCTGATGACTTCAGGGTCCACAAAGGAGTCTGGTTATCCCCTGATGAAGACAAAGCTGTGAGAGTTGGTCACAAGGGTCATAAATCTGACCTTCAGATGCAATCTCAGCAGAAATCTTTGGCCTGAGTGGAGCTGGGAGGTGATTTATCCTCCCTGGGAGCAGGCCGCTTGCACAACTCCAACTGTGTCAACATGGAGGTTTGGACAAATGAGCCTAGTCTCCACCAAAGGGTGTGTGAACCAAAGAACCCCACCGTGGAGAAGGCTAGAGAAGAACTATCTTGTTCTTAAAATTCTCTTAGAGCATTTTGTGAACTGATTGTGTACAACTCCCCCAGGAAGCCCCAAGGGAGGTGCTAGATAAGCCCCACAAGATTTAGACATATTTGCACTTTAGACAGCCAATGAGTGTCAGCCGAGTATAAGGTGAACCCAAAGATTACACAGCACACAATTATGTTGTACTCATTGTTGTCTGAATTTCAAATTCGGCTGGGATCCTCTCATTCCTTTGTTTGATGGCACTCTTTCACTTCATGCCCTGCCCACCGGTACCTTTAAAGAACAGATAGTCTGTGAAATGTTTGTTAAAACTTTAAAACTTTGTTTTAAAGTAGAGTACCTGTTGCTCTGTAGGGAACAAGTTCAAGACACAAATAAACACAGTTAATTATATATGTAGATATAGTCTTGACTGTCATTTCACGTTCATAGGCTTCTCACGTGGTAGGTGCATTTTTATATTATTATGTTTGGTTATCAAAGTCTGTTTCCAAACTAGGAAATAATTTACTTCCTTATTTGCTTGTTGCCAGTCTTGACTCTGGGTCACTCTGTGCTGTGTGATGCTCCAGTGTTCTCCACAACTGGCCCAAGGCAGACAGTTTGTGACATCTCACCTGTTTCCATGGCTGGCCTTCGGTCGCTAAGGCCACTCTAAGGAAGTTTCTGGACTGGGGGCTGAAGTGGCAGACATTGGGACTGGGGAGGTAGCTCAGGGCGAAGAGTGCTGGAACGCCATGAAAAATCTGAGTTCAGATCCCTGAATATATGTAAAAATAAAGTTGGCCCTGGCCTTGCAACTATAGCCCCAACACTGGGGGTCACTGGAACAGAAGGATGTCTGGGACTAGCTACTCACCAGCCTAACTAAAAAACAGTAAGCTCCAGGCCAGTCAGAGACTCTGTCTAAAGGGAATAACGCGTGCAGCAGCAAAGGAGAGCATCTAGTGTCCTTCTCTGGATACACATACACCACAAGCACACACATGATCACACGCACAGACACACACACACTCCATATACACACACATACTACAGGTGCACACACCACACATATACATGTGTATGAACACACCATACACATATACATCATACATGTACATGACACACTCACATCCACACATATACACACCCAAAACAATGCACACACTCACAGGCACAAAATGATAAATGAAAAATTTTTTAAAGAACACACATTCTTGAATGTGTTCCTCCCATGTGAGGGGGATCAGGTACTTTTCCAGGCTGAGCTGTGGTGAAATGGCCTTAAGAAAAGATGTCTCTCAAGGACAGTTCAAGATGGATCAGGCTGTGCAATGGGAACATGGTCTTCAGAAAGGAAGCCATTGCTCAGGAGTGAATTGCATGCCAACATTTGCAGATATTTCTGTTTCTTCCTGTTAAGCACTCCCTGTTGACTTGGTTAGTTTTATAAGTCACTAGAGTTCAAAAAAGGCTAAGAAAGCTGGGAGAAGGTGCAAGACCGCTGCTGGAGCCACAGGGGACAGGCTGCTGGAGTGACTTCAGCAGCGTGTGGGGGACAGGGTGTATTCCTCACACCATGTTTGGGGCAGTCTTTTCTACATCTGCTGGCCAGATCAAGTGAGGGTGAGGAGAAGGAAGAGAGAAATTCTGGGGCCACACTCTGTTTTTCTTAATAGACACCTCAATTCCACAGTCTATTGAAAAACCGTGTGTCATAATAAGAACCATAAATAAGCAAACCAAGACAGAAGACGGCAGGGGACATAGGCGCCCCCAGTGTGTTGTGATCTGAACGTGGTGTCCCCCATGGGCTCGGGAGTTTGAGCACTTGGCCCCCTGATGTTGCTCTTTGCAAGGTGGTAGAACTCTCAGGAGGTAAAGCTTGACAGGAGGAAGAGGGTCTCTGAGCCACCACCCCTGTATTTTATAAGCCATCTGACCTTCTGTCCCAACTCTGCTTCTTTGTGAAGAAGTTCACATGCCCATTGAGGTCAGGCAGCCTCACACTCCTGCCTCCACAGCCAAGAGCTGCTTCTACCACAGTGCCCTCCTCACAAGACAGAGTCGAGCCTTCTGACTGACACCCGGACTAAACCCTAACTCCCCTCCTCAAGTTGCTCGTCGGCAGATATTTGGCCACAGCAGTAAGAGAGGTAAGTGAACAAGCAAGCGGCCCCCGCACCCCAGTCCACTTTCCATGAACAAGCAAGGGAGGGCCAGTCCTTACACGGAATTGTTTGGAGCAGTGACCACCTAGCTCTCTCAGTAGATCCTGGAGGCCAGGGACTGGTGTCTCAGCTCCAGGTACACACCCAACACCACAGGGTGTCATTCCAACTGAGTGAGGTATGTGATTCTTTAGCATGGATAAGATAGGATCCTTGAACCCATTGTGAGAAATTGATGCATTAACAACACCCCACAAAACATGAGCAGACCCAAACAAACCATGAAAACATCCCTGGTCTAAAAAGGAGTTTATTTTTCTTTAAATCTGCTCATGGAAGTCACCTGTGAGTGTACAGGCCATGTATAGAGACAGCATCCTGAAGCCAGGCAAGACTCCCTCCCACACCTTTGACCTTCCAGGAAGAAGGCTTGAGCTGGTCTCTTCCCAGTCTCAGGTACTCACTTCTCTAAGAGACTGAGTCCACAGCACGTACTTAAATGCCAATGTCCCTCCTATAACTTCACACAGTTCTGAAGCACTAAGACCTCAGGCTCTGCCAGCCAGAGCAAGGAGCATCCTGTTACCTCATGAAGGAGGGAGGAGGTAGTCACAAGACCTAGGCAAGGAACTGAGTTGTCAGGAGCTCTCATATCAGATCTCAGGAGCAAGGTGGGCTCTCAGGCCTAAGGGGCATAGCCCTCATGTAGAACCAGCTCTGGGCTGGCATCTGAGATCAGATGGTCGTCAAATAAGAAACCCCACCTCACAGAGGAGCCACTAGCAAGCTTTTAAATGGGGTCATGTTGCAGACATCTAACCTCCAGGTCACCCTCCTCTTTGCAGAGCCTTTTTCATCCACAAGTTCTTCCTTGGTGCCGGAGGATTTTCTATTTTATGACAAGACCTTCAAACATTGATGCTTTTCAAACTGGGATATACCCCAGTCTCCAGGCTCCATGCTGAGCTAACCTCACATCCCTCAGACACAGAGATGGCAAGGCTGGGCTAGAACCTATCCAGAATGCTGCCTCCCCTTTGAAACACTGCCCAGTTTGGGAATGGGTGGCTGCTGAGATTAGTAAAAACTAACCCTCTGTGGTGTCCAAGGGATTCCCTCAGCTAACTGAAACCCAGAGATAGTATGTACCCACCCACCTGCTCTATGGTTCTTCTTGAGCACAGTCTTGCCATGTTTCCTTGCTGGAAGTGGCTTAGGATAGAGTGAGAGCTAAGATTCTAGATCCTCCCAGACCCAAGTCCAAGGATGTTGTCACAGAGCCTACATTGAGACAGGGCAGTGGTGGCATTTGGCCACACTAGTGACATCGTGGCATCCCAGTTTGATGGAAGGAATTAGGAATTTGTGGTGAGCCTTTGGAAAATGTCCATCTTAGGTATGAGAAGTAATGGTACTCAGGTTGCAGATAGAGATCCAACTGAAGACAGGAACTTAAGTGTGTTGTGTAATGGTTCCATGTTGCTTTATATTACATCATAATCGCTAGTTTCTAGTTTTTCTTTTTCCATCATGTTCTCGAATTACATTAATTTCTAGTGAGTGATAGCTCACAGGAAGCATGCCACCTGGCCACCGTGTGTGATACCATCTCCTGGTGTGACACCCTCCTGGAAATAGTCAGTAAGATCTACAGGGGAGGGTGGGCAGGATCCAGCACCAGTCCCGAACTTCCTGAGCCCAAATCTGCCAGCAATTCCAGACAATGCCGCCTTGGACCCTAAAGAGATTTTTCAGTTCTGCAGGCAGTGGAGGTCCACCACACCTATCTGGGCAGGCATAAAGGCTCACCACAGAGCGGGTGGCATCACTCTGTCCAGAAGCATCTGCTTCCAGGTCACCCTCCAAGTCAGAATGTCACCAGCTATCTCCTAACTATTGAAATCAAACAAGAAACACATCCTTGAAAGACCAGAACTTGAGATAGAGGCACAGAGTTGGGGGAGGGGTGTCCCCAGATGGCAGCCATTGTGGAGACTGAAAGGCGTCTGCCCATCTGCCAGCTCCCAGACTCATAGCCAGGGGCACTGACACTGGGCTGGTGTGTCCTCCGTGGGCTCAGCTAGCCAGTAGTCACTCCACAAGGGCTTATCCATGTTAACACAAACCCTCATTAGGAAGGATTAGGAGAGAAACAGTGACAAACAGGATGGACACCAGCCCTCTGAGGACCCCAGAAAGGTGCCTGGTGCTAATTATCCTTTCAAATGACTCCATGCTGGGATTCACATGAGCACATATGCACAGGACACATGGGGAATTGTGTTGTACGTGGCCAGCTTGCCTGTGTAACAGCTCTATGTCTCAGATGTACACACATGTGCACATGCACAAGCATGCCTGGGCACTCACCTGAGAAAGGCATAGAGGAAGCCCCTCTATACGTCTGTGGTCACTAAACACATGGATGAGGTGTGTGAATCTACCTGCTGGTGCCCTGATATCAACCACTGAGCTCTCAGCAGGTTCCAACGCATTAGGGTCCCCCTCGGAGCATGAGCTTGGTGTGGACCGAAGTCCAGAGATCACTGTATTAGCTAGCCAGAGTTTTGGGGTTGAGAAGATTTGGAAGCAAATGACCTCAGTTGCTTACACCATGACAAGGAAATGCTACCACATGGCATTCTGAGCACCACGAAAAGAATCACCCCTAATGAGTATCAAGATGTGTCCCTGGCATTGCTATGAACTACTAACTGCCACTTGTTCAGTTGGGATAGACAAGCCATTTCATCTTAAACTCTGGAGCTCTCTGGAAACTTGCCAACCAGAGATCAACAGCCCACATGAGAGACAGCAGCACATGCACAGAGAGCTGCAGGGGAAGAAGGTGACCCAGCCTGGGCCATCGGGAAGCTCCACAGAGACCTCTGAGGTCACCATCCTGTTTAGAGCTATCTACACTGCTTTGTGCTCTGTGCTGGGCGTCATCTTCTCCCCAAAGTGTCCTGTGGCTTCCTGTTAAGTGTTGTTTCTTGTACATTGATAGCAATTCTGTCTGCATCACCAAAGGCAGTAATCAGTCCAGAGATAAACCTGTCAATAAGCCTATCAAAATGTACAAAGGAAAATGAACCAAGCACTGGCATCATAACTACCTTCACTGGACCTATTGTCACAATTAGTCAATCCCCAGGCCCTATGCCAACAAATCTGCCAAGAACTGCTGGGGTTGGGACCTGAACATCAGCATACTTCAAAGAACTCAGCTGACATTAGAGTCCAGAAAGTAGGGAGGACACAAGGTCCAGCCTGTAGCGCCCATTTATGATGAGGTCACTGTGGTGGTTTAAATGAAAGCTGCCCTATAAGTTCATAGGGAGCAGCACTATTAGGAAGTGTGGCCTTTTTGGGGTAGGTGTGGCCTTGTTGGAGGAAGTGTCTCTCTGGGGGGTAGGCTTTGAGGTCTCAGAAGCTCAATCCAGACCCAGTAACACACCCTCTCTTCCTGCTGCCTACCAATACAGACATAGAACTCTCAGTTACTCCTCCAGCTCATGTCTGCCTGCATTTAGCCATGTTCCCTGCCATGGTGACAATAGACTAAATTTCTGAACTGTAAGCCAGCCCCAAGTACATGTTTTCTTATAAGAGTTGCTGTGATCATAGTGTCTCTTCACAACAGAAACCATAAGACAGTCACATGTCAAGCACCATCAGGAGCACTGGACCCATTGCCTGATGGCACATGAGGACATTTCCTTTGCTTTCATAGTGGCATGGTCACGCTGTGCAAGAATGTCCCTCATTCTGCCTTGATTTTGCCAATTGAGAGAAACATATTGATCAAATTGTTATATATTGTTGGGACATTAAGTCAATTGCCTCCACAAAAGAGTTGATAGCAGTCATGGATAAATATCTCTAAAGTTCAGCTGATGTGTTGATGGTCTTAATGTGACATTGAAACATCCAACTACAAGTAACTATTATATGAGGGTATTATATCCTATTGCGATACTTGTTAGTTTGATAGTTCACTCAGGTCTTAGAATATTTCTGCTATGTATAGAAAAACTGTGCTGTATCTGAGAAGCCATTGTCTGAGGATAGAGCCAACGAGACAGAATTCAAGAGAAAACAAAGAAGGGTGATATTATTAATCAGAGAGAAGTAAGTGCTAATGACCAGGAAGAGAGTTTTTGTTTGTCATTTAACAAGACTGCCTAGAGAGGTGGGTCAGGCCCAGTGTTAGCCCAGGAGACCAGTTGGCAGACACCAGAAGACAGGCTGTCCTCAGATCCTGCCAAGGACACACTTCTGTTCTAGTAGGTAGAACCACACACTGTGCCACATCCTGGTACATCGCTCTCCTCCGTGCTTAGAACCGACACAACCCATTCACAAACTTGTGGATCCTAAGTAACATCGAGTTCATAAAACTAATGCAGATGGGCAAGTAAACGCACTCCAAATAGAACCAGCATGAGCAATAAGCATTACAAAACCACAGAGGTGCTTGGGTGGCAGGGATATCAGGAAGAAAAGCAATGGGGATCGGGAGATGGCTCTGCTGGTAAAGGGAGCCTTGCTGCACAGGTGAGAGGACCTGGTTCAGAACCTCCTTAACTCATCAAAGGCCAGATGTGGTGTGTATATCCACCCAAAACTGCAGAGGATGGGGTAAGGATAGGTGTGATTTGCAGGACACCAGCAAGAGAGAGAGAGAGAGAGAGAGAGAGAGAGAGAGAGAGAGAGAGAGAGAGAGAGATGCAACCACAGTGAGAGATGCTATCTCAAGGAAATGCAGTAGAGAGTGCTGGGGCCTCATGCCAGAAGTTTTCCTCTGACATAACTGTTCATAGCCTTGCATGCAAGGCAAGTTACTATTCACAACAAACTGGAGAGCTCACTGACTGCCCCTGCTCTGAGACCACGGTGTCCCCCTGCAAACTCCGGTGCACATCTTTAGACTCAACTGCAAAGGCCATTTTTTATTAGCATCATTATATTGAGTATAATTTTTGCCCTAGGAACTGGGAAACCTTCCTTCATGGGATCAAAGCAGAGCTATGTCGTCTTGCAAGCCCTCCATTAGGCTTCCTATTAAAAATGAATGCCACTAATAACTTCATTTATATGCACTCATATTTTGGAAAAAAAAAATACCTTCCCTGAATTTGCCTTGAAAGTCAGAATGCTCTCAGGAAGCTCCGTGACAAGTCACAATGTCATGGCGATTCCCTGATTTACCTCAATTTCTTGATTGTAATAAGTCATCATTATTTGACAAAATCACAGCCTTGGGGAAAAAAATCACTTTTAAAAAAAAACTATAGCTCATCTGTTTCTTTCGGTTTCTTGCTTCAGCTGATGGGCACTTTTTATGTCCACGTGACAATGCACTCCCTTCCGGATGGGTCTTTCCCTCAGAGCTTTGCTTATTAAATGCCACGATAATAAAATTGAGCCACACATGAATAAGCATCACTGGCTGACACGTTCCTGACACCGTATTTTCCTTTCCACTGTCTGTGCACTGTACGTAAACAATGTGTGGGCTTCTAGAATGTGTTTGCTGGTGGCGACACCCACATGCCACCTTTGGCCTGTCAGAGAATGCCCCTAAAGGCATTGTGGGTTAACGGCGATTTAATCCCCTTATGCATGCATAATGTGACAAGCTTTGCATAAATAATAATAAATAATTGGGATATATAAATAATTTAACATTTATTTTTGCAGTAGAATTCTTAGACATATTTTAAACAAAGGGAACCGCAAACATGACCTCAATCAGGAAAGGGGTGAAGACGTCTTCAAGAACTCAAGCTGGTCATTCAGCATTCGTTTGTGATTTCTCCTGGGAGTCTGGGATGACCCCAAGTCCTCAAAGCATAGAGCAACACATAAAATTCTGTCCCCAAATGAAGCAACAAAAAATAAGTTCAGAACTGGAGGAAGGTCTCTTTCTGAAATAAACTGAGTGACAGCTCACGTTAAAGAAATGGCTTCCCCGAAGCTGAGGGTGCAACTCAGAGGTAGCATGCTTGACTAGTGGTCTTGAAACCTAGTACCCTAAAACATTAAGTGCATTCTTTTGTGTAAAGATCCTGTATTGGGTTTGGTAAGCATGTCAGATTAAACTTGGGTATTTAAATCTATCTCTCTGTCTGCCTCTACATATAAGCAAGGAGACTGAGGGAAATGATGAATTACAGATTTGAGAAAGTCCGGGAGGTGGACCAAAGCAAAGCACAGCTTCATCCCTGGGTCTGCTACTTGACCTTGGCTGAGAGGTCATGAGAACTTGAGACTGCACAGCTGTGCTACACAGCATACACACACACACACACACACACACACACCCCACACACACACACTAGCTTCAGCCAGTTGTGACTCAGCAAACTGAACTTTTGTTTGGCAAATGCCTCCTGAGCCTCAGTTTCCCTGTTTCTTCTCCAATCATGACCTTTCTCTTCGTGTCTATGAAGCTCAATCTAACAAGCACCAAACACAATTGGCTTCACTGAAAAATGAATTTGTGAAAATAATAGAGTGCCTGAGACCTCTCTGGGGAGATGAAAGACTTAAGCGTCCAGATGCGGTCTGTCTTTTGCCCTCTCTCCATCAAGCCATCTCCTATCCCTCACGCATGTCCATCCTTACCAGTCCATGTGAGAAACTTTGCCAGCCTATTTAAAAGCTGAGTGGAATGGGATACACTTTCTTGTTGCATTTTACACTTTCTTTTGGTCTCTCCTCTTGATCCTGGTGTTTTGTAGAAGTAGTCTAGAATAACTCTACTTTTTAGTAAAAGAAATGTCATGACACTGAATGAATGCAGCTAGGTACCACATAGTGAGGACTGTGTTCATCTCCCCTCTTGCTTGTCTCTTCTTGCTGGTGCTCTGGGGCCTGCCTTTGGCTACTCTGATCTACTCACAGCTTCTGCATGAAGGCTTCCCCACCCATAATGCTGAGTCCTTTCCTTTATTTCCTCATCCTTCCCATGCTTCCCCTCTGGTGAACATCTTTCTTTTTATATACATGTATGTACTGGTTGGCTTTTGTCAACTTAACACAAACCGAGACATATCTGGGAAGAGGAACTTCAATCGAAAGCATGTCTACAGGGCATTTTTTTTTAATTAATGATTGATTTGGGAGGACTCATCTCAGTGTGGGTGGTGCCAGCCCTGGGCAACTGGTCCTGAGTTGTATAAGAAAGCAAGCTGAGCAAGTCAGGAGAGAGGTAGCCAGTAAGAACTGTTCTTCTATGAACTCTGCTTCAGTTCCTGCTTCCAGTTTCCTGTCTGGAGTTTCTGTCCTGATTTCCCTGGATTATGGACTGGGAACTAGAAGTATAAGCCGAATAAACCCTTTCCTTCCCAAGTTGCTTTTGGTCACGGTCTTTATTACCTGACTAAGACAATAAGTAAGTTGAATTTAATTCCACTTGTTTATTGGTGTGAATGTATTATATGGGTATGGTGTAGCTGTGTGTGGTATATGTGTACAAATGTGTTCAGGTGTGTGTTTTCATGGAGGCCAGAGGAGAATATAGGGCAGACCGGTACCCTTATCTTTATTCCTTTGATACAGGGTCTCTTACTAAACCAAGATCGAGGCTGGTGGACAGTGGGCCCCAGCGATCGTCCTCTCTCCCGTCCCCCATGGTGCTGTGGTGCAGGAACAGGCACAGTCACACCTGGTGCTGGCATCTGGCTCTAGTCCCCATGCTTATGCCTGTTCACTGAGACATCTCCATGGTCTCAACGCAGTCACTTTTTCTAAAAAAGTTATAAATGTGTTCAGAAAATAAAAACAAAATTGTCTTCACCTGTTTAAGAAGAGCAAGGGATAGACATTCGAAGGCTGACAAGCATTTGGCTTTCTCCCTTGGCTCCTGAGAATGAACATTTGGCAGGCTACACTGGACCTTAGCCATGTGGGTACAAGGGATGGGCAAGTACAGCCCCGTGGAGCCCAGTGCAAGGGTGTTGTGTCAGAGGAGGGTGTGCAGACAGAGCAGAGAGCTCCTGGGGAGGAACAAAGAGATATTTGACAGGGGGTTATGGCAGGTCTAGTATCCCTGAGGAAGAAGATATGCCACGATTCTGTGGGTTTCACTGAACGCCATATCATCTGACCCTGTTCTCCCACTACACCTCTGTCTCACTCTCGGTATCATCTTCTAAGTAAACACGGGGCTTTGGAGTGGTTCAAAGCAGTGACTGGAATTCCTGAGCCTAGGAAGATCCGTTAATGTAGGTTGGTCCTGAGACTCTGAAGACTCTGGGTGTCCATGACAATATCTAATTAGATGTAAATAAAGGAAGAATGAACATGTCCTCCTGACACTCTTGCAGACCTTGGAGAAACTCCAGCTCAAAACACATAGAGCAATGTAGCAGGAATCTTAACAGGTCTTATTAATAAAAACAAACCTGGAACCAGGTATTGGGATGAACACTGGAAGATCAGAGAAGCAGAACAAGCCACAGCTACCTCACCTCACCAGTTCCTCAGCTGATCCTGTTTCCTCAGACTGGAAACCTCTCAGTCCTTATCCAGAATGAATCTCAGCTGACCTGTGTTTCAAAAGCCTAAAAGCTTAACCAGCCAAAAGCTTCTAGTTTCTGGTCCTCACGCCTTATATACCTTTCTGCTACCTGCCATCACTCCCTGGGATTAAAGGCTCACTCCCTGGGATTAAAGGCGTGTGTCACCATGTCTGGCTGTTTCCAATGTGGCCTTGAACTCACAGAGATCCCAGATGGATTTCTGCCTCTGGAATGCTAGGATTAAAGGTGTGTGTGCCACCATTTTCTGGCCTCTGTATCTAGTGGCTGTTCTGTTCTCTGACCCCATATAAGTTTATTATGGTGCACAATATTTTGGGGAACACAATGTCACCACAGAGCAGAAGTTCCAATGAGGAGAGAGGCAGGGCTGATAAGGACAAGAAGCCCAGTCATGTGAACACGTCTGGGCTTATGTGAGACACAGATGTCAGTCAGTTTACCCTTACTATAACAAAATAGCTGAGGTAGTCAACTTATAAAGAAGAGAGGTTTGTGGGGGTTAATAGCCTCTGAAGTCTCTATCTATGGCCAGTTGAACTTGTTCCTTTTCAGCCTGTGGCAAGGCAGTATATCAGGCTGGTAACATGTGATAGAGCAGACTACACTCACCATGACAACCAGAAATTAAAAGAAGCATAGTGAGTGTCTCAGAGTCCCCTCTGGATGTGCCTCCAAGGAACTACACCATCTACAAGACCCCACCCCTTAGAGGTTCCATCCCCTTCCATCATTGCTAAGGACCACGCCTGTGACTCACAGGGTGGCGGGAGCAGGGTGAGGTGTGCAGTGAGAATCACAGGGATTCAAACTGTAGAATGCATAAGTGATTTTTCTGCGTGGTGTTCAGAGATCGAGAGTGTCCCCAGGAAAGACACACTGAAGTCCTAATCCCTGGTGCCTGTGAGTGCAACCTGATTCGAAACACATGTTTGTGTGTCATCAAATTGAGATGGACAGGTGGACTGACGTGCCCCTAACTCCATATACAATGCCCTATGAAATGAAGGGAAATAGGACTTTGTGGCAGAGAGAAGACCTTGTAAAGACAAAAACTGCCCCCGGAGGGGTGTGCCACAGCCATGAAACACCAGGGCCACCAGACACTAAGAGGAAGGCTCCAGACTGAGTCAATGGGAGGTTCAGAGACTATCAAGGCCTACTTGGATCTCTGACCTCTGGCCTCTAGGACTCTGGGAGAACAGGTTTCTGTTCACACTATTTATCATGGTGTCTCTCAGAAACTAACTGGACATGTGTTTCCTGGACTAATACCATGTGGGGTCCTGCAGAAGCCCAGCACTGGCCTGCCTGCCCCTCTTGGAGCTTTGATTTCGGTCTATAGACCATAACTGCCTTCTCCTGGCTTGTGTGGTAGGACTTAGTAAGCCTACCCTGCTACGGAGGAAAGGTAGAGATGTCACATAAATGGAAATACTCTTCACCGGTCAGGTGTTAGCCAAGGTGTGTTTTCAGCCATCCCTGGATGAAGACGCCCAATGCCATCTATTTCCTTTATTAGGCACAGTTGCCCGAAGGAGGGAAGTGCATCAGACACAACTTGAAGCGAGAGTTTTCACTGGAAGATGAAGCAACCAGATTACACTTCTCATCAAAGTCGAATTTCCCAGTAATGGGTCCCTGAAAGAGGACAGAATGATGGCTGTGGAGGACGACAAGTCCAGGCCACCGTGACTGCTTTTCAATAAGGCTGAGAAGCTGAGCACGCTGGTGACAAGGGTTTCTATTGCTCACTGTCTCCGAGGGAAGCCCTCCCTGTGTGGACACTTACAGGGCCTAATTCAGTCACAGATGCCATTGCTGACCCCACACCAGGAATTACGGCCCCTCCAAACAGCGTCCTCAGCCCAGTGGGGCTACTCCTCCGGCTTCTGTGCGACACGATATTCCTTTTGGCGGAGGTCACTGGTGTGGGACACCCATCATCACTAACATATTAGATCTTGAGGCAATTAACTGAAAACAAACAGGACAGACAAGCTTGGTATTGAAACAGAGAAACCAGAAGAAAATAGCCCATGGCGGTCCATTACTTCAAAGCTGCTTCAAAGGCAGGGGCTGGGCGCCCAGTGAAGAAAGGAGAGCATTGTTTTCATGTAACGTCTATACAGTCGAAGGTTTACTGCTCTGTTTTTCTACAGATTCGGGTTACATGCAAGCTTGCCTGACAATAAGAGGTTGGTGGAAAGCACTTTCCAGGTCCCACCTGAACCCAGCATGCCATGTGTAGCATGATTAGTCAAGGATTAAAAATCCAATTAGACTCTCCCCTGACATGAGAAATCAGATGAGAAATTCTGAGAAATCACTGAAACCACTTCTTAAATATGATGGAAGGTGATAGCATGCATAAATAGTGAGCTGATATCCCAGGGACCCTGGAATCTTCAGAGCAAATTGACTTTCCTCGTCTTCAATATAAATATGTGTCCCTCGCTATTAATTGTATTGATTGAGGACAGTAGACATGTCTAAATGAATTTCTATGGGAGCACAGTGATTTGTTCTCTAGACTCGAGGACTCACCCTTGTTGGTGGGGTGCCTGGCTCTCAGCAAATGCCCGCTGTGGTTTGACTATGAGCTTCTGAGGTTATGAACATAAGGACCTATACTAATATCGTACCTGGGAAGCAAATAGCGTGCTTCCCACACCACTCATGGTCAGCCAAGGAGGGCTTCACTGAAGGTCATTTCTTTTTGTCACTTGTGGCAAATTGTGTGAGCTAAAAGTCTGGTTTTTATCAATTAGAGAAAATGAAATGAACAGATTTTGAATAATTGTGGTGTCCACATAGGTTTAGCTGCTTTAGTTCTCTGCTACCAAATACATAATCTGATTTACACAAATAATCATCTGCAACCAACTTTCAAGACCAATTATCTTTCCATCAGAAAAATCTTAATTTGCATATAACAGTGTTCTGTAAATTGGGCTTCCCAAGAATCTCTGGGGATATGACTCGGATTCATGAAAAGGTTCTTATTTCTATAGTAGAACTTTCAACATTTATTTGGTGACTAAACTCCAAGTAAATATTTTGAGTTGGCCAGTGACAGTGTTTGGCTACAGTCAGTAGTGAAGTACATATATAAATCTACAGGAAGGACCTTGTACTTCTCCCTGTCAGGAAACAACAGATATCTGAGGGAAGTGTATATTAACCTGATTTAAACTGTAGACTGAATATCTGTGTCAGGCATCACATCTGTCAGTCTGTGGAGTTTTCCTTTGTGTATTGATTAAAAATCAATTTTGCAAAATGAAAAGGTGCCTTCCACCAAACATACTGGTACTGAAGTTACAGCAATACTTAACATTCTTTTTTCTTTAGGGTATGCTCATTAGCAGTTATTTACAACTGGACATTTTGTTAAAGTCCGAATGGTAGCACACTTATTCACTTCCTCTTTTGTTAGACTCCAATTCTCCTTCTCTTGGTCCTTATTTGTCTCCTAAGATTCTTTACAGGAATCACTGACTGGTTCCAGCTGGTTTGTGGCAGCTAGATTTGACCAAGTCTTTCCCACACATGAGGTTTCAATTTATGTGTCCTCCTAGCATCTGATGTGAAGACTCAGTATGCCTGTATGCCTCAACCCCTGCACAGTCACAATGGTTTCCCTCAGGACAGATCTCCCGGTGAGAGCATCTGCCCTCTGCAGCTCTGTGGGTGTCAGATAACCAGATAACAGCTATTCTGAAGAAGGGTCCTGCCTCCAAGCAAGCGCTCTCCACCCTGCCTTCCAGAGACAGTGTTGCTATGACATTGTACAGTGATCTACCACCAAGACACAGCCTGTCACTGTCTGAGTCATCGGCCTCCACAGTATTGAAAGAGGTCGCCTAGACCAGGGTCTACGCAAGCTGGGGAGGGTGAGCCATCTTGTTAAGCTGTGGTGTCCAAAGGTCACCACTCATTTCAACAAGAGTTGAGTTCAGCAATCAGTGGCATGCTTCCATGAGTTCTATAGAAATCCATTTCAGAATAGAGCTCTCTTTGTGAAGGGGCCCTCTTTAAGAGGCTCCAGATAAATATCTAAGCTGAAAACTACCGCTGTAGTTTTGTGAGCTTTTTTTTTCTCTGCAGCTGGTAAAATGATTGGAGATAAATTGGTCCACTTGCCTCAGTTTTATACACAAAGTAAAAGCTGGGTTGGCCACGGTAACCTTTTAGGTCCTGGAGCCACATGATAGCAGAACCGAGATGAAGATTCAAATCCTCATTTATCCTCCAAGGCTCTTTTTCTCATTCTTGTTCAGCAACAAAACTTGATTTTCCCTTTGCTCAATGTGTGGATAATGATGCAGTCAAATGTGAGCGCTCTGATCCGGCTCACCTCAGCCAAAGGGTCTGCAACACAACTGGGTGACATGGACTGGAGTACGATAGTGTCAGCACACTTGGGGTCGCAGAGCTCAGCTCTTCCAGATCCTGCTGATCTCCACTTGCAGCGTGAGTACCAGTCTGGTACAGGAATATCGTCTCCATCCTCACCTGATGCTCCATGGGGAAAGTCACAGTGAGAGTGGAAACAGCTTAGTAGTAGGTCACACTGAGGACGGTCACTACAGACAGAACAACTATTCAGGTCACCTTTCCATCTTAGTCACTATGAAATCTGTGAGAAAAAAAATGCCCCATCCTCCAACCTCCATCAAGTGACTTACTTTCCAGGTCACAGTCATAACCTTGAAGGGGACTTTGAGGTAGCTTGGTCCAATTGCTACTTTCTGCGGGCAAGACCAGAGGTCTAAATGGATTTTCCAAAGTCTGTAGCTCTCCTGTCACTGAATCTAGGCCAGCTGTTCCCCTGCTGTGCCAGCAGGATTCTGTTTTTCTCTCCCTTCTGCTGTAAGTCTGTCTAGGTACACACTTACCAAGGACAGAAATGAAATGCTTTCCATCATTTTCAGACTCACGGCTGTTTGTCCCTCAGGGAAACTCTTCCTGTAGCTTCCAAGGTGGGCTTTGGGAAGAGGAGATGTGGTGAAGTGGCTGGCTTCTGGAGTGTAGGGCTTCAGAGTTAGACAAAAAGGATGTTCTCCCAACCCAGGCTTCCGTCTAGAACTCTGAAATGGTTCTGTGTGTATGTGGATCTCAGGAGGAAGATAGGTCAGCATCCGCTCAAGCCCTTTCCTGCTTCAGCCTGTTTGTGATTTGAGCCTTGGAAATCTGTCTGACAGTGCAGAGCTGCTTCCTGTGCGAAGTAAATCAGGAGAGCAAGGAGTCTGTGAAAGTCTCTAGTGTTAACAGATTGGTCCCTGGGCAGAAATCCCCGTGATGGAAAAGATGCCGGGTTCATGTCTCCATGTTGTGGGAGGATGTGCTCAGGCAGGAGCGACCTGGCTTGGTATATAGGCCAGGAGTGCCTGGCTGGATTTGGCTTTTATAGGAATCCTGTGCTTAATTGTGTATCCAAGCTTATCTTTTGCATTAATTACATTTCTTCTTCAACAATTAGAAACAGATAAAAAGCTTGGAAGTAGTCATCTTGTGAAGCCTGTCTTACATATCTGCATGTGAAGACCTGAGTTTAGTGTCTTCCTCTCTCTCTCTCTCTCTCTCTCTCTCTCTCTCTCTCTCTCTCTCTCCCTCCCCTCTCTCCCTCCCCCACCCTCTCCACCTTATCTTTTGAGACAGGGTCTGTGTGAACCTAGCTCTCTTGGATGCAGCCTCAGTGGCTGAACAGCAAGCCCCAGGCAATCTCCTGTCTCTGCCTCCCAAGTATGGAGAGCACAGGTACACGCCTCGGAGCTTGGATTAGAATCCGTGTGTTGAGGCCCAAACTCTAGTCCTCATCCATGCATGGTAAGCACTCTACCAACTGAACCTTTTCCAGGCTGTAGAGCCTACTCCTTTTTCTGGTTTGAGAAGAAGAGCATCCTCTACCTCAAGTCAGATACCTTCCCAGGTCAGTGCAGTGTCTGTGGTGCTCAAGATTCATGAGGCCGCTCAACAAAGCGGTTAAATGACACTTGACATTGGAGATGGGTTTTCAAAGAAGCTGATGACTTTCAAGACCTCCACACCTGAGGGAGTTTCACTACCGGTGTCATTTTTAACATACATCCAACAGTTTGGTGTTGGATGCTTATGTGGAGTCAGTTTGGATGAGCTTAGCTACTGTCAGCAACAGGGATTATAATCTTAAAAGTTTAATACACATCCTTGTGCCTGGAGACTTGGCGTGGGATGTGGATTTATTTCATGGAGAAGCTCACAGTTCACCCTCCCGGGAGTCAGGGCGGGAAATGAAGCAGGAACTGAGAGGCCATGGAGGGAGCTGCTTACCGCTTGCTCCTCATGTCTTGCTCAGCCTGCTCTCTTAAAGAACCCAGGACCACCTGCCCATACGTGACTCCACCTAAACGTGCATACATACATACACACACACATATACTAGCATACATAAATATATACACAAACATACATACACACAGACCCACAAAAACTGTACACAACTGCACAAAAACTGCACCAAACACATATATACACACACATAAAACCACACATGCTCATACACAGACACATACACACAATCTACCTAAACATGCACAGGCAGGTACACAGACACATGACACATACAAAATACACAGATACACATATGTACAAGCACACATACAGATACAGACTCATACAAGTACGCATACATACATAAATACACAAACAGACACACTGTGCTCAATAGTTTTTTGTCAACTTGACATGGGTTAGAGTCACGTGAGAAGAGGAATCTCAGTGGAGAAAATGCCCCATGAGATTGGCCGGTGGGCATATCTCAGGGGCATAGTTTGCTTGTGTTTGGTTCATTTGGTCTATTTGTGTGTATAGTTTGTGTGTATGTGTGGTATATGTGCTATTGGTGAAATTATGAAGACCACTCCATGTAGTTAAAAGGGAGGTTTATTTTGTGGGGTAACTTACAAGTGAAGGGATAGGTAACAGGGTCTGGGAAAGGCGTGGCACAGTCCGGCGGTGCTCTCTGGAGGTCTACCTCCAGCGTCTCAAGCTCCTGCACATGTTGTCTTTCATCACCAAGGAGAAGGCAGCCTGTGAAAAGTGAGTGCATATGACCCAGGTCCTCACCTTGTCTCCCCAAGGAGATCCCAGCCTTGGGTGTCCAGGTAGGATGGCAAAGGTTGTAGGGAGTCTCTCAATAGAAGACAGAGACATCTAGACAACTCCAGTAACAATGAGAACTCTGGTTTTCCTTTGGCATGTCCCAAGAATGATATTAATGTTCTATATTCGGGGTCTGGAGCGATTGCTCAGTGGTTTAGAGTACTTGCTGCTCTTGCAGAGGATAGAGTTTGGTTTCTAGCACCCACATCTAGTGACTTCAGGGGATCCAACATCCTCTTCTGGGCTCCACAGACCCACACTCTTGATAATTGTCCTTGTTTAAAAGTCTTCATTGCATATAGGTAAAGTTCTCTGAGGTCTTCACCATGAGTGGTTTATGCACTGTAAGTAGTAATTTTAAAAACTAAGCATTTTATAAGCCTGCATTCTGAACTCTCATATCTATGTCTGAAGACTAGCCCTATGGGGCAGTGGTGCTATTCAGCCACAGGAAGCTGAGGGAAGCAGGCCAGACTGTCCCCATGAACACTAGGAAGCAGGCCTCAGAAAAGAGATGTGCAGAGTCCTGTGACAGGGACTCATGTCTAGTCCATTCGGGTGGAACTTAAGAGAGATTTCTAATCCTGAAGAAAATCAGGGAAAGTAAAAGAGTAAGCTTAAGAGAATAAATCAGTAAAATAGAAATTTAATGTGTATAATTGTTTTAACTGGAATTTTATAAAAAATAAATCAATAAAAGTAATAATCTCTAGTCAGCCTGATTATGAATTTAGTAAAAGAAGATACAATTGTCAATAACAGTGCAGGGAGCATCACTACTGACCCAACAACAGTGCAAAGACACAGTGAGTCATGAAATACGCTACAGCAACAAGTTTCGCAGTGAGCATAAAGTGGATGCATTTATTCAAAGACAAAGGTAGGAAAGCTCACTGACGAGGAAGTTGGCAGTGTGATCAGCTTTCTTTAAATGGGATGAACTTTGACTTTTAAAAATATCTTTAAAGCAAAACACTTTTCAAGTGTTTCAAGCATGCATTGCTCTCTGATGACCTCTAAGCTTTAGAGCTACCCACTCCTGTATGTATGCACCATTCGTCATGAAGTAGCCACCCACTCAATACTGTAGATAGATGTCTTAGGGTTTCTGTGGCTGCAATGAAACACCATGACCAAAAGCAAGTTGGGGAGGAAAGGGTTTATTTGGCTTACACTTCCAGTTCATAGTTCATTATTGGAGGAAGTCAGGACAGGAACTCAAGCAGGGCTGGAACCTAGAAGCAGGAGCTGATGCAGAGGCCATGGAGGAGTGCTGTTTCCTGGAGTGATCATCATGGCTTTCTCAGCCTGCTTTCTTATAGAAGCCAATACCACCAGCCCAGGAATTGTACTACCCACAATAGCCTCCCCCATCCATCATGAAGAAAATGCCTTATAGTCAGATCTTATGGAGGCATTTTCTCAGTTGAGATTTCCTTCTCCCAGATGACTGTAGCATGTGTCAAGTTGACATAAAAAATTAAGCAGAATACTAGGTACAATATTAGGAGGAAATAATTCAAGTTAGCAAACTTTTTTCTTCTTTTCTTTTTGTTTTAGTAATGAAAATTAAACCTAAAACCTTGAACTTAGTAGTCAAACACTCCAGCATTGACTGCAACCCTCCAACCACCTCTTTTAAAGAAAAATGAGTAGAGTTCTCATCAAGCTGCCCATGCTGGCCTCAAACTTTGAATCCTTCTGCCAAGGAACTGGGATCACAGGTCTGTGCCACCAGATACAACTGAGTCACCACTTTCAAAAAAACAATCTCTTTACCAACGATTCATCCCAGAAATAAAGGGACTGTTTGACACTTGAGCTGTCAATATGCTAATTGATGTGTTTAATGACATCAGTGAAGTTTAAGAGTATAGGACCATCTAGACGCTTCCAGTGCGTTTCCACACATAAAGAGCATGGAAGCAACCCTGCGTCCTAACACTCAGTAGATAGTCTGGTCATCCACAGCTCTTCCTGGGTCTGGGAATGAGCTGAGAATCCTCAGCAGCTGCTGGCTCTAGACTGGAACTGAACAGATGGCTTTAGGAAGTGTCTTCCAGCGGCAAACGCAAGAACCAGTCCAAGAGAAGACATCATTGTTGTGTTTTGTTCTTAAACACTCCCCTGCCCACCCTATATCTGTTCTCGCCTCACCTCTTTCTCTGATCTCCTTCCTACTAAGCAGTCATCTTCTGTTTCCAACACACCACACACACACACACACATACACACACACACACACACACACACACACACACACACACACACACCAGCACACTCTCCTTAGACATCTTCACCTCCTATCATAGTCCAGTCCAAGCCTACTGTCATATCTACATACACACGCATATTTCTTCATATATGTATGTATGAGTTACTCTTCTGTTGTGATAAAACACCATGATCGAAGCAAATTATGAAAGAAAACTTTGCCAATTTTAGATCTTTTGCCTTTATAAATACTTCTCCATTTCGAAGGAATAAAGATTCTGTTGGGAGTTTGGTTGAATTTCTGAGGAAGATTCTATTAGTTTTATTCCTGTTGCTGTGGAGATATACCATGAATAGGAAGTTTATTTTGGCGTGTGCTTCCAGAGTGGGAGTCCATAAAGGTATGGCAGCAAGCTGAAATCTTTATTTGGGGCTTATTGTTCCAGATAAGAAGAATCCATCTTGGTGGGAGGGCATGGCAGCATGTGGCAGACACAGTGCTGGAGACTCATATCTTCAAACATAAGCATGAAACAGAGAGAGAGCAAACTGGAAGACAGGTAAAGCTACAAGTTTTCAAAGCCCACTATGGTGACCACCTTCCTCTAGCAAGTCTGCACTTCCAAAACCTCCCCCAGAGAGCACCACCAAGTGAGGACCTACCATTCAAATGCCCAAATCTATGGAGGACATTTTTCAATCAAACTACCGTAGTGTGTATATAAAGCTTTGCACATGTTATTATAGATTTCGTAGGACTTTGCCTTTCTTAGTGTGCCTCATTTTGCATCACGCAATGATGTCTTCTGGTCTGTCCTCTTTCTAAAGATGATGTGGTTTCGTTATTCTTTACAGCTGAATATAATTCCATTGCACACATGAACCACATTATCTCTTCCTGTTTGTTGGATATTATGAATACTGTAGCAATAAACATGGAGATGCAGAAACTTCTGTTGCATGTTGACTTAGAATGCTACTGTTATACGATTAAAATGTCAGCTTCTCCAAATTCATCGCCATCATATGGCTTGAATGAGATATGCCCCATGAGTCTTATGCAATTGAGTACTTGGTGCCTACTTGGTGGTGCTTTCTGGGAGGTTATGGAACCTTCAGAAGGGTCAGCCTTGATGGAAGAAGCACAGCACTTGGGGTTGGCTTTGAGGGTTTGTAGTCTCACTCTATTTCTAGTTTGCTCTCTAGGCTTCCTGTGTGAGGATGAAAATGTGATCTCTCAGGTTCCTGGTCCAGGTAGCTGTCATGCCTTCTTCACCATTAAGGACTTGCTATTTGAAAACTTAAGCCAAAAATAAACTCTGATCATGGTATCTCATCACAGCAACAAAACAAAACCAATTCAATCATCATCAGAAATTTAGCCAAACTCTCAAAAGAACTGTTATGCTGTTGAAATATATATATAAATGCAAAAGATCCAAAATGAGCTAAGTAATTTTGAGCAAAAAAGAAGAGAAAGTCTAAGGCTACTGATATTCAAGGCTCAGGGTAAATCACTATAATTAGGATAGTATTGAATTAGCACAAATATGTAAATGAATGGGAAAATCCGACTGTTTTTCAGTAAAAAATGGGAAGAATATTCACAGACTAATTTTTCTAATAAACAGTATGAAAGAGTAAATTCTGCATTAACTCACTCCATGATCCTGTTGGTATCTGGACTTTTTAAAGATTTATTAATTTATGTTATGCACACGACTGTTTTGCCTGTATGTATGTGCACAACGTGTGTGCAGTACAGTGAAGGCCAGCGGAGGGCATCATATCTCTGGAACTGGAGTTTCAGACATTTGTCAGCCTCCCAATGGGTTCTGAAAACTGATCCCAGGTCCTTGGCAAAATCAACAAGGGCTCGTAATCACTGATCCATCTCTCAAGCCTTGGGATCTGGACTCTTAAGAGTAAACCCCAAATCTACGGAAGTTGGAATCCCTCATCTCTATAGTTATTATTCATGAGTAAAGAAATCAGGAGATTCTGTGCTCTATGCTTGCAGAGGTTTGTGTAAACTTTGGGAGGGAGGGTGCTTGAGAAGTCCCTGAAGCCAAACAAAGAAAATGCAATCAGAAAAACATCTCTCGGTAGACTGGAATATAATTTCCAGACCACCTGATGAAGATTAAAGCCATGTGATGTTAATTATATGTTGACAATCTCACCATGAATTTTAATGCACTCTAAAAGCAGATTAAAATACTACATTTAAAACTTTTTGATAATAGCATGCCAATTCGTTTCAACACAAGTCAGACAAAAAAATAGAAAACACGTTTATGAAAGTCTGTGGGCTGCGGTGAAGAGGCCAGGGATGAGGCATAACACTCATACTGAGAAAGAGCTACAGTGTGAAGAATTTTCCAGGTAGGGGTGGTGGAATGTGGAGGAAAGGCAGAGAAAAACAATGAGGTGTACTGCAACAAAATCAAAACCAGAGAAGCAAATGAAAATGATAGTAGAAATGAAACCAAATATGTGTGTTCTTATTAAGTATGAATTTCCCGCTAAGAAGCGGCAATAGCGTAATTTCTATCTGAACTAAGGTGACACAAAAGGTATGAAATTTTTCCATTGAGAATTGTGGGGAAAGTATGTCAAAGTACAATGAAATTAAAACATCACTATCGGATAAAGTAGAAGCCAACACTTATGAGTGAAAAGAGATAGTTAGGGTAATAAATAAGTCATCTATAAGTGTGTTTTAAATGTATACTTTTATTTGATTAGATTGTAAAGTAGCAGATTTCTAGGTATGAATGAAAACTATAAACATAATTTCTTCTGTGCTGTGTGAGAGAACTGTAAACATCTGATAAGTGGTTTATAACTGAGCCACGTGCCAGTACACACAGCTTAGTCCTACATTTAAAAAGATGATCACAACACAGAGAAGGCAAAGCCTCTTGTTATTCTAACTGCAGAAGGGGTTAATCAACTCTGTCATACTGAGAAAGCAGAACATGCCTCGTCAGGCCTTTGGCAGTAATTCAACTACCACAGCTATAACCATTGACCCCAAGCTACACACAAGTGCAAATGCTTTAGACTAATATTAAAACTGCTTGATTAAATGGATGTTAATGCACAAGAAGCTTAGCTGGGCATGGTAGTGTGTGCCTCTCCTCACCCCTCCTCAGAATGCTGAGGTGAGAGAATCATGTATATGAGATCATGAGTTCAAGACCAGAATGGGCAGCATAGCAAGAACTTGTCTAAAAATACATACACACAAACACACACACACACACACACACACACACACACACACACACACACACACACACACACACACACACAGATGCACACACACTCGTACCACATATATATATGTATATATATATATATATATATATGCATATTGAGCATCTTAACTATTGTCCAAATTTATTGATAAATTTGCTGAAATTTTATCACAATGCAAAGCACCTAAAAATCAATGATAAAAGGATAACCATGACATTGTCTGCTTGGCACAGGGAACAGATCATCTCTAAATACCTCTTGTACAAAACAGGACTGATATTTTAATTTACTTAGAGATGAACAAAAATTGGAAAAAATTCATTTGAAAAACATAGACTGTGATTAGAACTTGCCCAGAGAGGGGAAAATATATAACCTTAAGTGTTTTCACTATTCAATAAAAGATTTAGTATTTGAATATAATAATGGATAGTTATGCTTAAGGAAAAAGTAACATGTATAAAATATGTACTTACCAAATTAACACACTAAGATCAAAAGCACGGGCAATTAAAAAACGGTGCACAATAAAAGGTTATCAACAGCTGTGTTTCAGTAATCATTCCTTTTTTCTGAAATTTTTATGTTATTGTACATCATGTATTTACAGTGAAGAGAATTCTGAATATGTAAAAGACTGGGCTTTAATATATCCATTGCACAAAGTAACCGACTTTGTAGTTTGTAATTACCTTTAAAACTTTCAAGTAAATGGGTTATTAAATGCTTAATGTATCATAAAGAGTTAAATTTCTCTCCAGCGACAAGGGGCTCCGGTGGAGGGCCCCAACCTTACTTTCTGTCATAGCAATGGACCTTATACTGCTGTTGTTTTGACAGTGGAACACCCAAATTGAGTAGACTACTATTCTTCTAATGAAGTCTTCCTCTGTATTTTTATTTTGCTCTTGAACAGGCCCGCAGTTGGTTTGCTGTATTATCAAAGAGGATTGGTGACCCCTATAATGTCAGCTTACTGACTTGCCTGTGTGGTGGGGTCTGTACAAATGCCAGCAGGGCTGCCATGCATGTGGAAGAGATGTCTTACTGTAGATAGACAAACTTACACTGTTGCATCAGGCCTCTGCTGTGACCCCGTCACAGTTAGTGTCCTCCTACAAAGGTGACAACCTCCTGTAGGAGAGGCTGTGAATGAATGGGAGACCTCAGCCATCGGGGGTTTGGAGGCCAGGATCATGGGCCCTGCGGTCTGACTGAGACATCATCAAATCAGGCAGCATGTGTACTGCTTGAACCTGGAGAAGAATGCAGACCTGTTCAGGGGCCTCTCAGTAGCACTCACAAGAACGTACAGAGGCAGGAAAAGCCTGTGGCTGGGGTCACAGGCTGGGAGAGGTGAGTCCCATGCAGCACAGCCAGGATCTGAATCTAATGGGTCAGCCCTCCTGTAATCTATGTCACTATTCAGGGACAAGGACCCATTGACGCTGTGCTGTCACCGTCCTTAGATTCTTCTTCTTCATTGCCTTTTGTTTGTGCTGTATTCTTGAGCTAAGATCTCAGTCTGTAATCCAGGATGACCTCAAACTCACTAAGCAGTCCAAGTTAGCCTCAAATCATTACTCTCTGGCCTCGGACTCTCAAGTACTGGAATCATAGGCCAGTACATCCAGCTACCATCTTGAAATACTCCCAGATTTTTGAATGAGGGCCCTAGCACTTTAATTTTTCTGTGGTCTCTCAAATTATGCATCTGCTTTTGGTTCTGAAATTATCCTATGTTCAGGAATGGCACAGTAGGGTAAGGAGTTCTCAACTTCCACTCCAGAGCAGGCTTGCTGTAGGGTGCTAAGGACTATCCTTGTTTCCTCTGTTCCTTGCTAAGGGCAGTTTATGTACAGAAGTTACTGTTGCCAGGGTTGCAAGTCTGTGATCTCCTGCACTAAAAGTCTGTACTATTTCCCAAATATATGGGATTGGTCTTGAGTGGCTGTGGATTCAACACTGAGGTCAGAGACAATCATCTTCCCTCCTGGCCTGCTGACTTGGCCAACACTCCTCAGCTATGAAAGGGGATACAAATTCAAACTTCTGTGGCTGGTAGACACAGCCCTCTCAGTCGTGTGGACAGGAATAAATGACCCAGTCTCCTCCAAAATTCATGTCTGAGTTGAGTTCCTTCATCATGGTATAGGAGGTGGAGGTCCTTGGCAAGTGTCACCTCAGCTGATGGTGCTGGTGACACATCCATCAGTCCTTGGAAGACATGTAGAAATCCACACACTCTCACTTCTCTCCCTCACTTCTGTCTTATTGGATTTCCTGTGTTTTACATATGGTGTTTCATGAATGTATATTCATATATGAATATATGCAGATATGTTGGTGGCTAGCAGATTGTTTATATTCCCATCATTTTACCTTGAAGTTACTGAGTAATAATCCATGCTTGTTGCTGTTGTTTGCTCCAGGAATGTCCAAAGTGTCAGCACACACTCTTTCTAACTTTACCTTGGCGCAGATGCTGTGGCCCACTAGCATGGTCTGTGCCATGGAGTGATGTTTGGGTGACTGACAGAGAGAATATACAATTAAATGTATAAAGTTATGTGTGTCTGTTTAAAATAGGATTCCATATAGAAAGCACATATTTACTTGACTGTTACTTTTTAAATTCAATTTTATAATCTCTGTCTTTTATTTACAGATGAGGACCATTTACACTAAATGAGTTTTGTATGACTATTCAAACTCACCATCCTAGTGTTTTCTGTTTATTCTGTGGATTCAACACTGAGTGATATCAACTCTGTTTTATTCTTTTCCTACTTAACTACCAAGTGAATAATAATTCCCCCATCTTCAATGTTACTATAGGGGATTTTCCTTCAGTTTTTAAAAAAAAATCCTCTAAAGCAGGTTTCTCAATCTGTGGGTCTCATCCCTTTGGAGGAGTTGAACAACCTTTTCACAGGGCTCACCTAAGACTACCAGAAAACTCAGATATTTACATTATGGTTCACAACAGAAGCAGAATTACAGTTATAAAGTATCACCAAAAATAATTTTATGGTTGGGGATCACCACAACACTATTAAAGGGTCACAGCATTGGGAAAGTAGAGAAACCACTGGTTCAGAGGTTCTTCTGTCTAAAGAATAGGAACATCCATGAGACTAGAGACTTGACCCATGATGACACACGGGAGGAAACACATGGAGGACACTCCATGGCACATCAGAACTGCTGGTCCTGAGGAAGCTTGTCTCTCTGAGCAGTGTGTCAACAGATTCTAAAGTCTGTTCCTTCCTGTCTCACACTAGGTTTGGGTAAATCCACATCCAAAAAGCCTGGTAATGACGAAGTGTAAGAAATCAGACTATTGATACATAATTACTGAAAGACTGGCTTCTTTGCAGGGAGCATGACCCATGTCACAGTGGCTGAGGATGGACCTGGAAGCTTCTCTGGAGCTTTGATTAAAAGTTCCATCAGAACCAGGTGGCGGTGGCCCATGCCTTTAATCCTAGCACTCGGGGAGGAAGAGCCAGGTGAATCTCTGTGAGTTCGAGGCCAGCCTGGACTACAGAGTGAGATCCAGCACAGGCACCAAAACTACACAGAGAAACCCTGTCTCAAAAAATCAGAACAAACATAAAAGCTTAGGCCAGGCAGTGGTGGTACACACCTTTAATCTCAGCACTCAGGAGGCAGAGGCATGTGGATCTCTGAGTTCGAGACCAGCCTGGGCTACAGAGCAAGTTCCAGGACAGGAGCCAAAACTACACAGAGAAACTCTGTCTCAAAAAAAAAAGTTCCATCAGAACTTTTAAGGTCTGAGCCTGACAGGTACAGCCAAAGTATGTTAGGAACCCAAAGACCTTGATGTCTCCAAAGCAGGGTTCTTGCAGAAATAGCATCACGGAAACACACTGTGTTATTGACTCTTCCCACGGAAATGAGACAGTGGCAGAGGGAAGCTGAGTCCAAGGAGGAAATGATCCCTTTTCATCAAAAAAACAAGGAGATGGTAGCAGAGAGGGCAGATTCCAAACCAAAAACTGGTCCAATTCTCAGCCCCAGACAGCCTATATAAAAGTTGATTTGCTTCCCCTCATTATCTGTAAATCTGAGAGCTATGTGCTCTCTCCCAAGAGTTAAATCAGACATGACAAGGAGGAATGGGCTCTCATTAGATGCAAGGACCACTCACAGGGATTGTGTGGAATGAGGAGGACCAGATGATGTTTAGGCGTGAATCATCTCTCCAAGAAGGCATGACCAGAGGCTGATCTGAAGGAGACCCACCTGGGCCAGGCAGACCGTGAGGCTTTGAAGTGCTCTACCTAGGGAGTTTTCCAAGGTGGTGTCCTCTGATACAGTGCTTGTGTGAGGGCAGCATCCCAGGAATTTAGGCCATTACTGTACAGTGACCAAAAAAATTATTTTATTCGATGACTGCTTCTGCTGGGTTCCAAGGACTCTAGATAAGGAGTGGGTAGGAATCGCCTGCATCATTGTGTCAGATGGTACAGAAGCTACCATCATGGGGAGCCCTTTCCTGTATCAGCAATGACTCCATCTGATATTGGGGTCCACATGGGTGAGGCTGGCCTGGCTTACCTGCTGGTGAGTCTTTAAGTACCTTAACTGAGCCAACTCCTCACATAGAAGTGACTTCTTACTCTACTTTCCACTGGTGGTCTGCTGATAAGTATTTTGCCTGCTTGACACAACCAAAGTCATCTGGGAAGATGGATGCTCAACAGAGAAAGTGTTCTCATTGTACTGACTTATAATTAAGCTGATGGGACGCTTTCCTGATTAATGATTGACATAGAAAAGCCTAGTCCGTTGTGGGTGGTGCCATCCTAGGTAGGTGTTTCTGTAGTACATCAGAAAGTAAGCTGGGTAAGCCATTGAGAACAATCCAGTAAGCAATATTCTTCCATGGACTGTACTTCAGTGCCTGCCCCCAGGTTCTTGCCTTGAGTTCCTACCCAGACTTCCTTCAAATCTACAATTATCAGGACATGTAAGCCAATAGACCCTTTCCTCCCTAGGCTGCTTTTAGTCATATTGTTTAATCATGGCAATAGAAATTAGACTTAAACATGTAGTGATGGACAGCTACATCTAGCATTTTGACAGGTTCTGAGTCTCTGTGCCACCCACTTGAAAAGAGGTAACCTATGAGTGCAGATTCAAATGTGTAGAGGGCAATTTGGAGGGGGATATAATATTCATCCATCAAAACAATACCAGTAGCTTTCCAACTGGGGCTTGTGACCTCCTCAGCCATGGGATTTTTGTCATGGCTTATAGTACCAAACAGGGATTCTTTTCTATGCAACAGGCTTTAAAGTCAGTTTGATATAAGTTGTTGAACCCAAGACATTCGAACCACCATTTTCATCAACAAGCACACGCAACCTGCCGTTCTGATGGTGTTGCATGTGTAGTCCTGACGCAAGCAGGATCATTGGCAAAAATTCACCACAGATGCATCCATAGTATCTTCCCACGTTAAAAATGCTAGACAATGGGTAGAAAGTTTCTAACCCAGTCACAGCTGGGTTTCTGCATGTCATGCAACCTTAATACATGGAATTTCCAATAATAAGCACCTACTACTCGGTTCAGGTAGGTAACCAACATCAATAGCAATTACCTACACCATGTACGGGCCTCAGGAACCTTCCATGGACAAACACCTTTGGCACTGGGTTTTTACACAATAACTTGTGCCTTCTGGGAATCTCTTTTTCTCACTCAAGCAGAATACCTTATGAGCTTAAACTCTTTCGGTGCTGACGTAACTATGTAAGTCAGGCTGTTGTGAGGTTGTGTTGGCTAATTTCATGTCAACCTGATGCAAGCTATAGTCATCTGAGAGGGGGGAACCTCAGTTGAGAAAATGACTCTATAAGATGGGGCTGCAGGCAAGTCTGTAGGGCATTTTCTTAATTAGTGATTAATGGGGGAGGGCCCACTCCATTGTGGGTGGTGCCATCCCTGGGCTGGTGGTCCTGGGTTTTATAAGAAAGCAGGCTGAGTAAGTCATGGGGAGCAAGCTAGTAAGCAGCATCCCTCCATGACCTCTGCATCCGCTCCTGCCTCCAGGTTCCTGCCCTGTTTGAGTTCCTGTCCTGACTTCCTTCAATGATGAATGGTGATGTGGAAATGTAAGCCAAATAAATGCTTCTCTCCCTGACATGCTTTTGGTCATAATGATAACAACCCTAACTAGGATGGAGTTTTCTCAATAACTTTGCAGGAATCATTTGTATCTTATTTAACCATAAGGCTCTCAACCCTAGGAAAAGCTTTATCTTTCACAACTGTGCCCAGTTCTTGCACCCTGCAGAGACTAACTTCCTAATCTCCTTGCACCTGAATATAAAACTATAAAATACTCAGAGGTTAATATTATATCATCTGTGACGGTAAATTTAGACAGTGTGATACAATCAAGAGTCACCTCTAAAGAAAATCTCAATGAGGCACAATGTAGATTAGGTTGGTTTGTGGGCATCACTGTGAGTCATTTTCTTAATTGGGCTAATTAAATGTGGGGAGACCCACCCTGAATGTGGGTAGTACCTGGGCAGGGCTGTGGCCTATATGAAAATGAGAAGAGGTGGTGAGCACTGGTGTGCATGCATCCCCTCATTCTTTACTTCTTCAATGATATAATATGACCTGCTGCTTTGACTTTCCCACAAGGATGGTCCATAACCTGGAACTGTGAAGTGAAATAAGCCTTTTCTCCTTTAAATTGATTTTGTTGGGATATTTTTTAAACAACAGGACTGAAACTAAGTCATCATCTATATAATGATTATTTTCAGAGAATTGACAAAATTACAGTGTACAGTTCCAGACCACAATCCTATGACAAATATTAGAAATGTGAAGGCAGCCTTGGGGAAGTATTCTGGAGGGCTACTATTATGTATGGTGGAGATGCAAATGAGTGTTGATTAGTTTGGGCACTGAAGGCATCACACCCTCTAGAATCTAAGCAAATATGACAAAGAAAGTAAGACAGGTCTTACACAGCATGAAAATATCTCATCACTTTGTAGGAACTCTTCTATCAAAAGAGCTTTGTTAGGTGGCATGGATGGGACCTAATTCTGTCTAATCCACAGTTAGTCATAATGGACTGTCTGGCTTCTTTGCAGACCATACCTTGCTATTGAAAGGGATTTGAGTTGGGCCTGTAATCACTCAACTTTGCAGGCTTCCATTTCACACAAATGCACATGACAGCCTTTATAGTTCTCACTCTCAGGCAAATTCTCCAGTGATGGTATACTGGTATACCTCAGCAGCACACATGCACCTGGAATGTAATGAGAAAAATGTGAATAATATCTCTGAGAAAAGGGGGAGGTTTTTCCGAACCTAGAACAAGCTTAAACTTTTCCATCTATGCTACTCTGTACCCATAGCCATCAACTGTTCCCCTTTGCCCTGCTGTACTTGGTGGTACTATGAATTACAGTACATCCGACTCTCCAGTATCTACTAAAAATAGTCCAAGTGGTTTACACACTAAGACTTGGTCAATATGTCCACAGTTCAACATTAGACCTCTAGTCACGCAGAGCACCTCTGACTTGGTCACTGTTTTGGTCAGGGTTCTCTAAAGGAACAGAACTGATAAAAATGATTTTTTATTTTTATTAGAGTGGCTTTACGGGCTGGGTTCCAGATAGTTCAATAATGGTTATCTCCCGATGAAAAGGATGAAGCTTCAGTAGTTGTTCAGTTCCCAGGAGTGGATATCTCAGCAGTCCCAATCTGGCCCTAAAGAGCTCTGGTCTTCATTCTGTGTTGGAATCCCAAAGAAATGGGTTCTAAAACCAATGAAGGACTGCCTCAGAAAAAAGATAAATGAACTTTTCATCAAGAGTGAGGACAAGCAGGCAAACAAACAAACAAACAAACAACAAAAGCTTCCTCCTTCCACGTCTTTTTATGTGGGCTGCCACCAGAGGGTGTAGCCCAGATTTAGTGTGGGTCTTCCCACTTCAAATTATCAAATAAGAAAATCCTTCACATGAGTTCCTATCTTGGGTTGTAGTTGATTCCAGATGTCGTCAAGTTAACAACCAAGAGTGGCCATCACAGTCACTTCATTAGGGAGCTGTGGATTTCATACCTCATGAACTCTCCTTCCTCTGCAGCAAGGGTTGCAGAGGTGTGCTGCAGGGAATCATTTATACCTCCCTTTTGTTTACCTCTTCAGCTAACTTCAAGTTTTAAAGCTTCCCAGAAACTCACAGGTAGAGCATTTTGTTTTTCATCCTCAAATATTTTCCTAAGAACTCCATCTCCACACAGATCATAACACATTTGCTTCCTAATGACCCAGGCAGGCCCCTTCATCTGGTTTCCTCTCCCCTCCACACATGGTTGCAGGCACATTTTCTGTGGGCAGATCAACCTCAGTTGCTTGTTACCAATAACCTGGGCCATAACAGCTTTCTTATAATCGAGTCTCCACTTTCAGTGAATTGTAGTATGTTCTCTCTGCCAATAGCCAACCAGAAGCACCCCAACACTCACATGACAGATCATGCACAGAAGAGGTACACTGAGGAGGGGGACATATTGAGATTTTCTCTGTGCACACTCCATCCTGGCTCATCTCTGGTTCTGACATAAATTGTATGACTTCTTAGAGAGATAGAAAGAATTCTGTTCATTATAGGCAGAGAGGGGACTAACAGACCAATGAAAGGGTTAGAAACAACTCATATTCACACTACCAAAAAGCCCCGCACCTGTCTGTTATTAGCTGCTTACATGAAGTTGACTGGAATATCAGGGAAGAGAGATGACTTGGGATCTCATGTTGGCCTCATGAGTTTCTCATGATCCCCCAATTCTCCTTTGGCTAGTGGTTTTTTCCCTCAACCTGAGAAAGACAACAGATACAGTCTTGTGAGGGTCTAGTGTTTATCATCACACTACCATGCTTCAAGAAAAGACGTCACATCCAACCTGGAGCAAACAAGAACATGACAAAGCTCATCACACAGGGATGGCCTATCCTTTCTGTTCTTCATGGCGCTGATTGGAAGAGGGTTAGGGAAGGCACCCACTTGACTTTGGACACATAATGGCTGATCTACATCTACTGAAAGAGGAGGCAAGAGTTCCATGCTTTCATTTTCTTCCTGGGAACAGGCACAGGAGAAACTGTCAGGGAGGTGAAGTCTTGTCAAGATTGGCTCAACTCTCTTGGGAGCCTGAGAATGCAGATGTGGTGTGCTTCCTGTTTGATACTGTAGTCTTATAGCTGGGACTGGGCATGGTCCATCAGTACGGGGAGGAAATGGATTTTCTAGCTTCTCAGAAGCTCCACATTTTGGATATACTACTTGGGGCAGCAGATTTGGAAAGAAGTAAAGAGAAGAGCTGTGGCTCTAAAGATTATATGTCAGTCAAGTGTCTATCAGTGAGTCGTGAAGTCAAAGGTTGGGAAGACATGCACTGGGTCTCTCAGCACACACCACTCATGTCTCCACCACTTCTCCCAAGGCTATTGTGATGGTTAGTTTTTGTCAACTTGATACAAGATAGAGTCTTCTTGGAAGAGGGACTCTCGAGGGTTACCTTTATCAGATTCATCTGTGAGCATGTCTGTGGGTCATTTTCTTGGTTAATAATATGGAAAAGCCCAACCCATTGTGAGCAGTTTCACATCTGGCAGGTGATCCTAGGTTGTATAAGAAAGAAATCTGAGCAAGCTATAGGGAGCAAGCCAATAATCCAAATTTCTCCACAGTCTCTTCTTCAGCTCCTGTCTTGAATTACTACCCTGCAATCACTTGTTAATGGACTATGATCTGGACATATAAGCTAAATAAATCCTTTACTCTCCAAATTGCTTTAGGTCACAGTCATTATCACAGCAACAGAAAGCAAACTAAGACATCCATGAAGTGTCAACTCTAGGGCCTGAGAAAGATCAGATTGCAAAGGGGACCATGACACCTTCAGCCAGAAGGCTTCCCAGAGAGAAGGCACAGGTGTGTGCTGAGCTGTGAGTGGTCTCCAGAATCATTCAGTGATTGAGTTGCTAATAGAATGGAGCAATATAGAATAGAGGAAGTTAGACCACCCCCAGCATGGCAGTGTGGTGAGGTAAATTCAATGGTAGGAAATGAATTCTGAGGAAAATTAAAAATTTTGGACAGATAGCTACGAGAAAACCTCTGACATGTAGTGCCAATGCCAGTTTCAATGTCAGATGCCTTTTCTATTTCCTTTGGGCTGAGCAAGTGACAGCGTGTCAGAAAACAAGACAGTCAGGTAACCCATCATTGGAAGAACAGGTGTCTGTGTCTTGTGTGCCTCACTGTGCATCCTCTGCTCACTCCCCTGTTCTGTGTCCAGAAGCTGTGTCTCCAAATCATCACAACCAAACAGTACTGATTGCCCAGTGTATGAGACACTGGGGTGGTTACTCCTATCTTGGCCTTTGGACTCATTGACACCATGCACACCTCAAACAATTGTTAGGTTGGATAGATTCCTTCTTGGGAAAGAGCTCCCTCTGGCATAAGAGTATCATGGCACTGGCCTGGAGCTCTCTGCTCTTCTGTGCATCCTGTCGGAGTCCAGGTGTGAGCAGGTCAAGTCCTGATTCCTGCTGACAAATGCTATGCATAGTTCAAGACACAGAGGTACTGTCCTTTCACCCACTCCTGCAGAAGGATGCTAATGTGAACTAAATAATGACAAATGTGTCCTTTAGTTGTGTATTGAGATGGGGAGTGGGAAAGTAAGAGTTCCTTGATCTAATGCTCGAGATGGCACACTGCTGCCTCATCTTGACCATATGTGAAGATTTTGAAAACTAATTCTGTTATCACATATTGTAGGTGGGCACTGGGCTAAACATTTCTATCTTGACTCTTGGACTAATTGCCTCCAGGAACACCTCAAGCACCAAGCACCTGCTGTGACTGATTCGACTCCTTCTGAAGAAAGAAACTCCCCTTACCCACCAGAAGCCTGGATCTGCTGCTACCAAGGGAACAGAATGGTGCTGACTGTACCATCACTGGAAGATCTGGTGTGTCTACAGAGAGGACCAAGATCCATGTGTCAGAGAGAAGGACCCAGGAGCCCATCACCACTGCCATCCCAGCCTGGGATGTTATTCAACCCACACGTGGGTGCAGCTAGTCCTCCAGAAAGATTTTAGCTTGTTACCTAGTGTTTTTCTATCAAGCACTCTGCTGCCTCCATGCCAGCCGTGGTGGGCAACAAGTCCGAGAAGCATGTACCCACATTGAGATTTTTACTATGTGAGGAAACAAAAATTCTAGAGAGAACAGAGTTCTGCCCACTCACACACAGGGGAGATCTTGCTCTCTTCTCCTGGTGACAGAGGCCTCCAGCCAGGCAGGTAGCAGGAGCTTGGTCCACGAACAGCATCTTACCTGTACTCGCAGAGGAAGCCTCACACAAAAGTCCACCCAGCTTGAAACTAGAGCAAGGGCTACGTGCCTGCAGTCCCATCCACCACACCCAGGGTTGAGAAGGGGGTGAGGGTCTGAGTGGAAGCCACAAACTGATGCAACAGGTCTGGCTTCAGCAAGTTCAAGTTCTTGGTGTGTACTGCTCAGGGATGTCCTGGTATGTGGTGCCAATCCTACATATGACTGGAAACAAGAACAAGGACATTGTTCAAAGAGCACTTGTTTATTAACCAGCCACTACAGGGAGAAAGCATTTCAAGTAACTTTACTCTCTGCCTGGATACACACTGCTCACTTTCCTGTGTCGACAAGCATAGACTGATATCAGAGAACAGATTTCCATATGTTAATTGACTCCCTTCCTTTCTGAAAGACCATCCTTTCCTGGCAGTTAATTCCAGCTGACAGGGAATGGCTTTGCTTTTCATTCCTTGCAAAATAATGTGCTGTTGCAACGTGATTTATAATAAGCAGCATCGGGAAAGAACTACCATGCTGATCGGTTATGACAGTCAAAAATGCTTTGTTAATGAAACAACAATGTTAGCAGGATCTTGGAGGCCAGCTGATGGCTTGGATTCTGTTTTGGTGTCCTGAGCTTCTGTGGGATATGTGATCAACATGGGGAAGATATGGAGGCATGCATGTTGAGTAGACTTTCAGGACGGAATATGAAGATTGTAGCTGGTGATACCTGCTTGAAATTGTGACTAACACGGTAACATATTAACACTAATTTTGATTGTTTTGTTTTGTGTTAAAACAAGGTCTATATGAGCTGTGGTTGACGTGAAGCTCACTATGTAGCCCAGGATTGCTTTCAAGTGGTGGTGATCCTGCCTCAGCCTCCAGAATACTGAGAGTGTGGGTGTGCACCACCACTGTCCTCACCTAGCCTTTTAACACTATTCTTTAACTTTACCTAGAAAGTCCTTATTACCCTGAGTCAGAAATCCCTCAAATCACTCAGCCCATCATTTTTAAAGACAATATTTAGCAGCTTGTATTATGCCCCAAATTATGAGTTGAAGTAATAGTAGCACTCAGAGTATAAAGCACTATGATGCCCCAAGAGCCAACTCTGCATCTGAGCCAGGCCAAAGCAGAAGAATAAAACAAAACCTAAAGGGGGACTCAGTACCAGTTCAATTTGTGAAATGGAAGCAGAGGAAAGTCAATCATTACTCCAACTGCACAATGAACCCCAGGGCCTCATAACGTAACTAATTGTGTGACACATAGCTTTGGAAAGCTTCTTGCCTGGGTTCAGTAAGGGGGGACTCCACAGTGACACACTATTCACCTCTCATTCAGAATACCATGTCTTGTGGCATCCATGTACTCCTTCAGCTACTGCCTCCTCTGCTGGAGTGTCCACATTCAGCTGAGCTTAGAGCTTCATCTCCCGCAGTATTGGGTCCTATATTAATTGGAACAGGAATCCTATTGAATTTTCTGAAGTGCCTCACTGGAGAGCCTCCAAACACTAACGGTGAATGAAATTAAATAAAAACGGGTCAGCTGTACTTAAGACCATCTTGTGAGTGCTTTAGAGACCAGTTATAATTAAAGAGGCTGTAAACTAAAGCACCAAGTGGCGATGCCCTTCCTTGACTCTGCACATCAGTGGGTAGGGGCGTGGAACACAATTCATCACAGAGAAGGTCTTCAGCAGGCGGGGGAAGGTGCTCAGGGAAGGTCAGCTCCCTAACAGGGTTTCACAGATGTTCACAGAATCCCAGTTGTACCAATATAGGCCACACAGTGAGGGGTCTTCTTTCCACACTAGCATGAAGTTCAACAAGACATACTGATCCCTTTTACTAAGGCCCTGAGAGTGTGCTGCCCTCAGCTCTATCCAATGGTGTCTCCATGTTATAATGTCCGTTGCCAAAACGACTGTGTACAATGACTGAAATATCTCCCCACTACCTTGAGTGCTCTGTAAGGACAGCAGCTCTGTCCTACTGTCTCCCCTCAGACCTCTCATAAATTCTTGGAATACAAATAAATAAAAAATTTTGTTAATGGATAAATGACCAAATAAAGAGTCTAAGAACTATGTGAGAAGACTTTTTTACAAAGCAGTAACTTCTTTTGTAATTGAAAGTCACACTCAGGCTGGGAATACCTGCTTGGTAGAGTACTTGTCTAGTACCCAGGATCCATCTCTAGTCACACACACACACACACACACACACACACACACACACACACACACACACACACATATACACACACACATATACACACACACATGGACTGTGGACTGTGACCTCATAAGAAAAAAATAAAATGGTTCCTTCCATGTCCCACCTGTCTTGACTTCCTAAGCCTGTCTGCTGCATCCACCTAAGAGCTTCTATGGATTGACCACATCATCTTGAGATCACTGATAAGAACAGCCAAACGCCCGTTTCTGGGATAGCCATGAAGCTTTCACACCAGTAATACTGCATACCCACCCATAACATGCCACTGTGAATCACAGCCTCATTGGAATAAAAGATGCTCAGTGAGAGTGGAGATGAGCTGATCAATTCCTACACGGTGGAGAACAGGAAACAGAGGTATAAATAGGATAGTTGGTCTGCTGGATTAGAAATGTGTTCATATAAGAAGAGTGTCCAGACAAACATACTCTAATGTGCTTCATATGATTGATAAACACACGTTAGTGTGCTTCCCTCAATTGATAAATATGCAATAGTATGCACCTGCACACACACCTGAATATACACAACACACACACACACACAAATATACACACACAGAAAAGCCCATCACCCCTTAGTTTTGTATGGAACATAACATTCTTGTATTTAATTTTTTCTTTACATGCTCTCAATTGCAAAAAAATGACATAATAGGGCAACTTTGGAATCTATTCAGAACCAGTGAGGTGGATCAGAGTATCAAGGCACATGTCACCACATCTGATGACCTGAGTTGGAGCCCCAAGACCCGCTTGGAAGAGGAAAAGAATTCACTCCCTCAGGTGGTCCTTTATAATTTTATACCATGGACTGCCTATCTCTCTGTCTCTCTCTCTGTCTCTG